>NW_014578438.1:41713-78047 GCF_000485595.1 Priapulus caudatus
GAAGATGAATTTGTGTGTCGGAATCCTGAATAGAGAGGTACTAAGCAAAATCTGCTACAACGAGAGTTCTGAACTAACACCAAGAAAAAGCGTAGACAAATGCCGAGCTATAGAAGCCAGTGCCACACAACTCAAAGTATTTTACGGAAAGATTGCCACCATATTCTGCCATCATCGTACAGCCGATGATCAGATGAGAAAGCAAGGTAAGAAGTGGACAGCTAATAAGACAGCATACTAAACACCCAGCCGGTGTGTTTTGGTGGGTTGTAAAAAAATACCCAAAGGAGAATGACAAATCCTTGTGGTAAATGTCGGAATACATCATATGCCGAGACAATTGCCCTGCTACAGGTAAAAGCAAGCTGCACTTTGTTCACAAAACAAAAATCATTTTCGCAAGAGGTGTGCCGTTCAAGCAACAACATGGTGTGTCGGAAATCAGTGCTCAAAAAGGAGATTGATCCATCGTATCAGTATCTATGTCTAGACGAGTATACCGCTAGAACATCAACGCAGCTTACAGTCTGACTGGAACACAAGCGTCAGGGTGGCAACGATAGACACTCTGACTGTTCGATATTTAACGCTTGATACACGCAGCACCAAAGCCTGAATGTCATTCCGATCTAACACACTGCGTTCATGTTCAAGAGCACTGGTCCGCTGCAATCAACTAATGTGCGTCTAAAGAGCTACAAAGTCGGCACACAAATTAAGCCAGAAGGACCAGGTGAATCTAAAAATGTTCAGTAACAAGAGATCTACTCAAACGTCACATTGCCAAGTCGTCAGTCTCAAGAAGTGCCACCGATCCTCGGAAAAGGATGCGATTGCTGTACTTAGCTTTACTGAGAAGAGCTGTGAGGTATACATCTGTTAAACATAGCTCAGATACCCTGATCTATGCAAAGTGCCTAGGAAAGCTACCCAGGCAGTACTCGATCAAAAATAAAACCAAATGCTACTACCCAGTTGTACACTACACCACGGACCAGGAGTACCATTACGCCTATTCGCGGATAGAAGTCAAAGGAATCCGACCGCATGAACAAATGGGCATCATCGCAAAGCAGCGGAGAGCCTACACTATGGAGTTAACTCGATGGTACCTGTACATGAAGTAATGGTGACATAGTTCCGGATGTGCCATTGATCCAAGGCTGACTTGAAATAAAGCATTAATGCGTGAACATCCTCCCGACAGAAGTCTGGTTCGAAGAATTTGCTGCACAGATTGGCATACGGCAACGAAGTTCATCAGAAATTAGACTAGCGCGTACACAGTTATTGGCACATCGAGCTGGATGACGAGACGTTCCTAAAAGATGTCGTACCATGAACACCATATTCGGGAGATGGATAGGTATTTCTCCGAACTCCCATATCGGATTGTGTAGCTCAGGTGAAGATATCATGCCAACGCGCACATGGAAAACATCCTAGAAGGGGATTGATGGAGTGAAATGATCGTCGATGATACGTTAAATTTGGGGCAACTCCGATCAGCAACACGACGAACGAGTACAAGCGAGTTCTCGACCAAAAGTAAACAAGGCCTGGACAAAAACTCAACCCTGATAAGCTGAAGTCGGTACAGAGAAGTCAGCTATGTAGGTCACCTTACGTCTCACATCGTCAGTGGTTTGAGAGCCGATCCCGAACGCGTGAGAGCAGTCCGTAAACATTGCCGCGACCAACAAACAAACATGGAAGTGCGGCTAGATTCTTAAGGTATGGGTTACCCTATGTAGCCCAGAGTTCATCCTCAGATCTGTCAAACATAATCTGCACCACTACGTCGGCCGAACTGGATCAAAAGAGATGTCGACTTCACAATGAATAACGAACATCACCTACAAGGTTCGAGGAACGAAAAAGCTGATTAACAAGCCCAAGCCACGTGTTCTGAAGTACTGACGTATGTCCACAAAGCCGATCACAACTATCGGGTGACAGTTCAAAAGAATGGTCTAGGTGGATGTTTTGTTAAATGAGATCATCCAATCGCCGTATGCGTCACGCACGGATTAAATCACTGACAGCAGAAGACACTGCTACGTCGCAACAGAGAAAGAACTCTTTTGCTATCGGTATGTCGGTTTGCAAACGATTCCATGACTACGTAACGGCAAGACAGTTCTTAGTCGAAACAGAGTCACAGCGCCTCGTAGAGGGTCCCGGGTTGTGCGGGCGGAGGCCTTTTAGTGCCAAGCTTGCCAGAAATAAATCCTGTCAATCTCCACCACCGAGGGTCCCCAGATAAATGAATATCGACATCTACAACGCAAAACGACCTGAAGCACCATATAAGCCAGGAAAAGAGTTACTACATACTGATACCCCCTAAGAGCTTAACCTGAATCGAACACAGGAACGAGCGATGATTCACTATATGATAACTACTGATGTGAACCGACTATTCACGCACCTCCGCTTCACAAGGCGAGAACTAAGAACAGTGTCAGATACGCCAAACTCGTCAAAGTGCTAGTCTTTCAGGCCCTTATGCGCGACGATCGTGTTAAATAGATGGCCAGAATAAAGAATGAATGTCCGGCACAGTGAAGCCCATATTGGAGTTTTCCGAGATCGAAAACTGCGTACGTCACGATCAGCTGCTTTTTCGAAAGTGGACGCGAGTCATCTGCCGGGAACGCTCCGAGCTGCCAACTCTGAAAGAAAATACACGAGTCGCAATCAAAAGGCCCATGCGTGAGAACAAGCAAAGAGCCAGAGATGTACCTGTTTTCGGCCTGGCATGAGTCAACCAGATTTCGAAGAAGACTGTAGAAAAGTACTGTATGTGCGCAATACAAAAACGGAAACAGCAAAAGAACTGCGTTAATCCCGCACACAAGTAACCCGATCGTCCGTGTCAAAATGTAGCGTCGACCTATTTACATGTAAATTGGAGACGATTATATAGTTGTTGTTGACGGTATATTCAATAGTTCTCTGACGTGATGCAACTGAGAGATCAAACGCAGTACAGCAACAGTTTATCAAACAAACTGAATCGGTTTTCGCTAAGACATGGCATACCAGACACGCGGTAATGTCGATAATGGTCCCCCGGCAGCGGACGATCATCAAGAATTTCTGAAATTGCAGCAACGTGGACTTTTCCATAGTCACATCAAGCTCCTCGGATTTCCACAATCGAACGGACAAACGACAATGCAGTGAAAAACCATGAAAACGATGACAAGAAATGTCGCGAGGTAAGGTAACATTCCAGTATTTGGGTCATTGCTGGATTTGAGAAACACGCCAGTAACAATATTTGGTAAATGCCTGCACAGCTCCTCATGGAGTCCGCCGGTTGAGAGCACACTGGCCTTACTTCGCATAAGTTGTTGATACCACACGCAGAAAGAAAGACACGGTCGGATGTAGTAGCTAATACACATCGCTGCAGTCAACAATGTATCAGAAGGATTATTCGACCGACATGCAGGAAAGTCAGCTATTTACTCACAACCAGGTGATCGGTTACGGTTACAGTGAACTGAGCAACACATTGCAACCAGCCAACTGTCAAGAGACCGAAGGCGACAAGCCACGATCGTCATGTTGTCGAAATACTACAACCAGGTCTAAAGAAAATACAGAAGACAATGCGAATAATATATTCCGAGAAACCGTCAAAGAAGAAACAGAAAAGCAGTTTGAACCAAAGAAACGGAGCTTGCCTTATGTACAGGTAATGAGAACCGCAAGCGAGATGCAACCGATTGTGCAGACCAGCATAGTGCGAACAACCACCGTTCAGATTGATCTCGCGCACCCGGAAGCGCGGTGAATACATGTTTATCACAGAAGTGGTCGTGTTGGTTTCACAAACGCATTAAGATTATAGAACATCAGTATGCATCAATTGATATTCGACCAGAAAATTCGATTGGTGAACACATGAGGGTAGTCTTAGCCCCTGTGATTGTTCTTTAGGCGTCATATTGAAACTGTTTCAATTCGCGTATTTGATTTTTTCTGTGTAGTTAACTAGACTACAAATTGCTATTATTGCAGTCTTGAACTAGTCCCTTCAGTTATGTTATGCTGTATATATGATATTGTTAGTTATGACATATGTTTCTTTTGTGCAAATCATATTTATGAAGGGAGATGTGAATGTATCGTTAATGTCTGCCTTTATTGCGCGCTAATAAACAGAAAGAGGCATGTTCTGCTCTCTCCTAACTACATGCTGACTTAATAGTTGCTCTGCTAGCGTGGTTGCCTAAATAGAATGTCCACAGCAAAGAGCGACATTAACAGTGACAAATTAAGCCGAGTGTACTTTCCTATTTTGAGATGCTGAAACAGAAAGCAAACAACTGCACACAGGCAGTGGGTATTTTTATATAAAAAACATTTATTTGCATCGCAAAAGCGAAGAAAGATAACGTGGTTCATCACTGTATGTTTATTACAGAGTAACAAACAATAAAGCAAATCCTAATAAGTAGTGACTAGTGAAGGCATGTGTACAATGTAGAGAGAGAAGCAGTGAGAACTGAGAGAGGGGAGTGGTGGACAGGAATGTAAGTAGCTGGTTCTATGAATATGAACTTTGAAGATGGGAGAGTCGAGAGTGTCGGAGGCCATCGGAGGCGGAATTGTGAATGGCGAATGGATTCCAAAGGATGTTTGGATCATGAAGTTACAAGTGTGATTAGTGATATGTTATGTATATGTAAATATAATTATAGGTTACATGTAGTTAACAGAAAATTTGAACCACTCATGGAATTAATAAATACAACAATTTACATATATGTCCACAATGCCCCACAATAATAAAATAAGAAGTAGCATTATATTACATATTTTTTTCGATGAAATTTTGAAACTGAATAATATGCTCTGGATACATAAAAATATGGCTCTGGAGCTTCAAAACAAGGCTCCGTGGTAAATTTTTGACGAAATCAGAAAAAGGCTCGGGAAAAAAAAAAGTATTTTTTTACCACCGCTTGATGGTGACGGAGCCTTGGCTAAGCTCATGTTGCTTACAAAATGTACCGTCTTTAAATAAATAAATACAATTCCATGGGTGATCAATGACCTAGTCGATAGTGTATATCATAACATATTCATTATCGAGCATTACATGCATGAGGCAGTGATGCGAAGAATTAGCCGCTTTCATTACATGTGCAATTTTTAGCTCTAGTGCTTTTGAAAAAATTAATTACAGCATTATTTTAGCACTATTAGTATTACTGAGACTACACTATTTTAAGTAGGTGTGAGAAAAGTTTGCCCTAGGTCCAGCCACTTCTAAAGACGTTCAGATGTCCAGCAACCTCTAGCTGGCACCCATTAAGCATTAAATAAAGTGGGTGGACTTTTCATTTAAATAGCATCACTATCGGTATTCTGACAAATCTGTAGTCTTGTACCAATAAGTATTCCTGCCATGCTTCCCTAAAATTATAATTTAGCTGCGCATCATTGCTCATTTCATAGAGAGTAGGCAAATGCTGATAAATGAAGGTGGGTGGCTATTCCAAGAAAAAGCAAAGAAAGAAATGGGCAATGCACTAAATGACAACCTACGTGTGTGTAGGCTAATGGCGTTTTTATTTACATAAAATAGCACTGAAAGCACACGAACGATCGGACGGTTTAAACCGGCATACGCTTTGAAGCATCTTTGTCTTGCATGGGAAGTGAGGATTACCCATACAAGGTAAACTAAACATGAGCTTAGATCATGAATATGTGTATTCGAATACATATATTTCTGGCTATAAGTAATAGTGCTTCAATATGTGTGAATAAAGGGAATGTAACGAAATTGGTGACGTGCTTCAACAATCAATAGAAGGTAATTAGGGGCAGAGTTCAATAGTGGGACAGGATATTGGTTCATTATTTTTTGTGAAACATTTGTAGTAGTAAAAAAAACCGTTTCATGTAAGTAGTCGGATGAGACTGCAATAGTGGATAAGTGAGGCACGTTTATATTTGTGTGGTATAGTACTGCATTGTGGAAGCAATCATTGTGAGCGCAAGTAGTGCATACTGTCAATTGCATGAACAGGTCTTGTGGCTTTATTTCCAGTGTGTTGGATCTACACTAGCCACAGGTGTCTTGCAATAGGACACGAATGCATGGACTGATGTTTGATCAGCACTTGCTATACAATGACATAACAGCTTGGCCACGAAGGCTTCCTTAACGCTGCTTCCTCATATACCATAGAGCATGTTCTCTATCGCAAACACTCACGGTATGAACAGTTTCAACAGCTCCTGAAACGATGCGCGGGATCGAATCGTATAGTCGACGTGTGGTTCTTCGATGTCGGGTTGCTCCAACATATGGAGTGAGCGTTAGAAGTTTTAAGCCTTGTGTTTTGATATTGTTCTTTGTGATTGTGCTTGTTGTTAACCCCAGTGCGATTCGTTTCACCCGACGAGTTTATTTCTATTCATCACGTATGAACAACTGTCATTATAATATTCACAACTCTACTTATATATTCACGCACATATCAAAAGTGCCATAAAAGACTGCAAACTGAAACTGCTCAAAAACTACCGCGTGAAGCGTTCATCGGCGGCAATTCATAACGTGGCGTCTTGTCAAGTCTGTCAAGTCTCCACTACCCGATTAGCTAACACCGTGCAACATGTCACAAACTAAAAAACGCATAAGAACTTGATGATTTCGGGGTGCGCAGAGCGTTATTATAGTACGCTCGCGCAAAGGTGACGTCATCCTAGGGGCGCCACTGGCTACGATGCCTCTAAACACTCCGCGCGCCTCCACTCCGAGGTCACCACTCGCTGGCAGTGTTGGCCGCCTGACGCTTTACATTTACTTATTATCCCTAATATAGAGCGCGCTGCCTGACTGCAAATACTCTAGAATCGCCAGCCTCCCGAGGCCTAACCGCACACGTCAACATCTCCACAAGTCACGTCCATCGCTGATAGGCATTATAATCCATCTCGCGATGTCCGTCTCTACAGCGTAATCTAAAGTTGGCGCATCCGGCCATAAGGTCCGGAGCGTGTTCAGGAGACCGAACGCTCGCGACGGCTCGCCTTCTGAACGACACTGCGCTCGCCGAGCGTTGCGCGCAAGTTTGAAAAGCTGTTCGCTCAGCGCCGCGAGTTGTTTACAAGATGGCGACGAAAAATCTGGCCGAATGGCGAATCTAACCATTTCTGACGTCAATTGCAATCTATTTCAACTTTATTTCACTTTTCATTCATTCATTTAACTTCTAAATTCAATTTGTATCAATTTCGTCTGCTAATTCGTTTAACAGTACTTGTTCTCGTCTCAGCGATTAAAATCTGCTGAGTAACCTCCATGGGGCTCCTGTAGCTTATGTCTTTATGAAGTGATCATGGGTTGTTTCTACTCTGACACCATGTAATGTCGCTCTTGCTGGGACATTCTATTAGGAACCACGCTAGCAGAGAACTACTAAGTCAGCCATGTATGTTAGGAGAGAGAGAACATGCTCTTCTGTATATTAGCGGTGGCAGCACTATACGATACATCACAGTCACAGTCTCACAGAGATGTGTGCCTGTTAGTCTGTGACATCACATCACATCTATCAGCATATAGTTTATCATTGACTATCATTCATAGTTTCAACAGACAATGTATGAATGCAATTGTCACCACATCATTGCAGATTAATACAATGCAAGAGTTGGATTCAGCTGGTATTATTGTCAAGTTAAATTTAAATATGAATGAAAGTGTCAACAGTTTCTAGTTCCACACTCTGTTGTGTAACTTTTATTATAAATTGTATTTTATTATGCGTCAGCGAGTTGATCTAGCCAGCGCCAGCTGCAGCAGATACATAAGCTGGGTTTACACTGACGATTTTCAGTTGCCAAATTGTACGAACTTGGCAGTTTGGCAACTGACAATCGCCAGTGTAAACGCAAAAGTCGCACGTCCAGCCGATCGATAGCAGCGAGTCGGAAGATTAGAACATGTTCTAATTTCCCTAACTCGGAGCAGGCGAGTTGGACGTTTTTTTGCCAAGTGGCCAATCAGACAACAGCAATCAGGGGTGTGTCCCTCCACCCTAGGGGGAGAGCACGTTTTTGCTTTAGGCGCCACGCTGGTGGCATGTAATACATGCAAAAATGCGTATCCGCGTCGCTCAGCGCACACGCTACGGGCCAAATGTTGTAACGTTTGCCACCTCGCGGTCGATAATGTAAAAGGTTTGAATATATATATATAGATAGGTTGGTGGAAAGAAGAAAAACGCCAAATTGACTGCATATAATCGTCAGTGTAAACCCAGCTTAAGCCGCTGCTGCATGTACGGTGTATAGCGCTCGCTGTACGTACGTACTTGTGTACATTTCAATTTATCAGGCCACGGGAGCGATTTTCTCTCAGGCAATCGCTCCCGTTATTGTTCTTACCAGAGCAATTTTAGAGCTTACCAGAGCGAAATCGCTCGTCGCTCCCGTGTATTTTTTTCCCTGCCGTCAAGGATGTAGATCGTATCAATGACAATGTATAATTTTTGCCCAAACTAAATAAAAGTTGAAATATAGCCAGCTGATTAATAACAAAAGTAATACTAATAGTAATAGATATCTCAAAGTGTGAATCTGTGATAAGAAGAATAAAACCAAGATAGTCAGTGTTTTTAGTTTTTGTCGCTTTTGCTCAGCCTCTGTGACAGTGTCAGTGTCAGTGACATGTCATGCGGGCCTGCGGCAACTGTAAGCGGGCTAGCCTATACAAGCTACTACAAGTACTAGAGCTATATCAGGAGTCATGAAAAGCATTCCATAACGAATAAATGATTGAATTTGAATCAGCATGCATATTTCCTTTAACTTACCTAAACACAAATATCCATTTACAAGAGGGCCTTCTACTGCGGCTAAACATATAGTTAATCCTGTTTTAACAGACCGATACTTTGTAACGGGAATAACCCCATTTGCTTTGGCAGTACACAAAATTTCCCAACAAGTTAAGGGCGCAGCCATGATGAATATTGAAAATACAGACGTTCGATGGTGCTGCTCCTGGCGAATAAAGCGTTCAACTAGGAGTCAGCTAGGAGTCGTCGTAGTGAGTGGCCTATTACTAGTAGCACTTATATTATCTTACTCCTGCTAGTAGTAGGGTTGGCCACAAATGGATTTCACGTGTTAATTCAACACATGCAATTTATTTGATCATTCGGGATCATTTTTCGCTCCCACCGTAATAGCAGGACCACAATGAAGTAGCAAGAAAAACCCCAGAGTGAAATGAAACAAAGTCTATCTCTGCTGCTGGGGACCTTTCTATCTCTGTTGCTGGGGAGCTTTCTATCTCTGCTGCTGGGGAGCTTTCTATCTCTGTTGCTGGGGAGAAGCAGATTTTAATCGCGAGAGAACAAGTACTGTTAAACGAATTAGCAGACGAAATTGATACAAATTGAATTTAGAAGTAAATGAATGAATGAAAAGTGAAATAAAGTTGAAATAGATTGCAAATTGACGTCAGAAATGTTAGATTCGCATTCGCTAGATTTTTCGTCGCCATCTTGTAAACAACTCGCGCGCTGAGCGAACAGCTTTTCAAACTTGCGCGCAAACGCTCGCGAGCGCTCGCGAGCGCAGTGTCGTTCAGAAGGCGAGCGCTCGCGAGCGTTCGGTCTCCTGAACACGCCTCGGACCTTATGGCCGGATGCGCCAACTTAGATTACGCGTGAAGACGGACATCCCGAGATGGATAATAATGCCTATCAGCCGATGGACGTGACTTGTGGAGATGTTGACGTGTGGCGGTTAGGACCTGGGAGGCTGGCGATTCTAGAGTATTTGCAGTCAGGCAGCGGCCTCTATATTAGGAATTAATAAGTAAAATGTAAAGCGTCAGGCGCCAACACTGCAGAGTGGTGACCTCTAGTGGAGGCGCGCGGAGTGTTTAGAGGCATCGTAGCCAGTGGCGCCCCTAGGATGACGTCACTTTGCGCGAGCGTACTATAAATAACGCTGCGCACCCCGAAATCATCAGTTCTTGGTTTTTAGTTGTGACATGTGCACGTGTAGCTAATCTGGTAGTGGAGACTTGACAGACTTGACAAGACGCCCACGTATGAATGCGATGAACGTTCATGGGTAGTTTTGAGCAGTTTTTCAGTTTGCAGTCTTTTATGCACTTTTGTATGTGTGCATATATAAGTAGAGTGTGAAAACTGTGAATATATAATGAAGTGTTCATACGTGATGAATAGAAATAAACCTCTCGTGTGTTAACACTGGCTTCAGACTCTGAATGTTTTTGGTCTGTACACTGGCTCTCCAAGTAGCTGTTCAGCTAGCGCGAAACGAATCGACGGGTTACAAACAACACAACACAAAGAACAATAATCAACACAAGGCTTAAAACTCTAACGCTCACTCCATATGTTTGGAGCAGCGACATCAAGAACCACACTCGACTATACAATTCGATCCCCGCATCGTTTCAGGAGCTGTTGAAACTGTTTCATACCGTGAGTGTTGGATAGAGAACATGGTCTATGTATATGGGAAGCAGGTTAAGGAAGCCTTCGTGGCCAGCTGTTGTCATTGTATAGCAAGTGTGATCAACATCAGTCCATGCATTCGTTCCTGATGCAAGACACCTGTTGGCTAGTAGATCCAACACACCCTGAAATAAAGCAAGACCTGTTCATGCAATTGACAGTATGGCACTACTTGGCTTACAATGATTGTTCCACAATGAGTATATACCACACAAATATAAAAGTTGCTCACTTATCCACTATTGCAGTCTATCCGACTACTTACATGAAACGTTTTTTTACTACTAAAAATGTTTCACAAAAATAATGAACCCAATATCCTGTCCCACTATGAACATCTGCTAATTACACTTCTATTGATTGTTAAGCACAGTCCACCAATTCGTACATTCCCTTATTCACACATTTGAAGCACTATTACTATAGCCATAAATATATGTATTCGAATACACATATTCATGATCTAGCTCATGTATTTACCTTGTATGGGTAATCCTCACTTCCCATGAAGACAAGATGTTCAAGCGTATGCGGTAAACCGTCATCGTCGTGTGCTTCAGTTGCTATTTATGTAAATAAAAACGCATTAGCTACACACACTAGTGTCATTATTGCATGCCATTCTTCTTCTTGTTTTTCTGGAATAAGCCACCACCTTCATTTATCAGCATTTGCTACTCTCTATGAAATGAGAATGATGCAGCTTAAATTATAATTAGGGAAGATGCAGGAATACTTATTGGTACAAGACTACAGATTGTCAGAATAGATAGATGAATGTATCTAAATGAAAAGTCCACCACTTATGTTAATTTCTTAATGGGTGCCAGCTAGAGGTTGTGACATCTGAACGTTTTAGAAGTGGTGACCTAGGCAAACTTTCTCACACCTACTTAAAATAGTGTAGTCTAGTAATACTAATAGTGTAAAATAATGTATTAAAAAGGCATAGAGTAAAAATTGCACATGTAATGAAAGGTAATTCTTCGAACACTGCTCATGCATGATATGCTCGATATATGATATGTATGATATACACGTCGATAGGTCGAAACTTGATCACCCATGGAATGTATTTATTTATTTAAAGACGGTACATTTGTAACAGAACATGAGCTTGCAAGCTCCTCACCATCAAGCAGGGTAAAAAATACTTTTTTTTCACCAGAGCCATTTTTCTGACTTGTCAAAAATTTACCAGAGCCATTTTTTATGTATCCAGAGCCATTTTCAGTTTCAAATTTTCGAAAAATATGTAATATAATGTACTCTTATTTTATTTGTGGGGATGTGGACATATATGTAAATTGTATGTATTATTAATTCCATGAGTGTGTCAAATTTTCTGTTAATACATGTACCTATAATTATATTTACATTACTACATATCACTAATCACACTTGTAACTCATGATCCAAACATCCTTTGAATCCATTCGCATTCACAATGCCGCCTCCGAGGCTCCGACACCTCTGACCTCTCCCATCTTCAAAGTTCTATCATAGAACCATACTACCATTCTGTCCACCACTCCCCTTCTCAGTTCTCACTCTTCTCTCTCTACATGTACACATGCTTCACTAGTCACTACTTATAGATTGCTTATTGTTTTGTTACTCTGTAATAAACATACAGTATGAACCACGTTATCTTTTCGTTTGGATGCAAATAAATGTTTTTTTATATAAAAATACCACTGTGCAGTTGTTTGTTTCTGTTTTCAGTCTCAAAATAAGAAAGTACACGGTTAATTTGTCACTGTAATGTCGCTCTTGCTGGGACATTCTATTAGGAACCACGCTAGCAGATAACTACTAAGTCAGCCATGTATGTTAGGAGAGAGAGAACATGCTCTTCTGTTTATTAGCGGTGGCAGCACTATACGATACATCACATCTCCCTTCTTAAAATAGATTTTGCACAAAAGAACAATGTTCAAACTAATTATATATATACAGATTACATAACTGATGAGTTAAATCTTGGCATATATAGTCATTTGTAGTCAGTGACTACAACGGAAAAATCAATACGAATTGAACAGTTCAATATGACGCAAGAACAATCACAGGGGTAGACTACCCTCATGTTCACACAATCGACATTATTCTGGTCGATATCATGATGCTTATGTTCTATATCTTAATGGTTTGTGAACCACACGACCACTTCTTGTAACTGTTTCACCAGCTTCCGGTGGCGGCTCATCTGACGGTGGTTGTTCGACTATGTCTGGCACAATCGGTTCATCTCGGTTGGGTTCATACCGTACATAAGCAGCTCTGTTCTTTGGTTCAAACTGCTTTTCTGCTTCTTTTGACGGTCGAATATTTATTCGATTTCTTCTGTATTTTCTACCTGTTGTGGTTTCGACAACATACGATCGTGGCTTGTCGCTTCGGTCCTTGACGGTTGCTGGTTGCCAGGTGTGCTCATTCACCTGTACCCGTACACGATCACCTGGTTGTGACGTAAATAGTGACTTTCCTGCATGTCGGTCGAAATAATCCTTCTGAACATGTTGACGCGCGATGTGTTTAGCTACTACATCCGACGTGTCTTCTGCGTGTGGATATAACAACTTATGCGACGTAGGCAGTGTTGCTCTCAACCGGCGACTCATGAGGAGCTGTGCAGGCGATTTACCAATATTGTCTACTGGCGTGTTTCTCAAATCCAGCAATGCCAAATATGGATCGTTACCTTCCTCGCGACATTTCTTGATCATCGTTTTCATGGTTTTCACTGCATTCTCCGCTTGTCCGTTCGATTGTGGAAATCGAGGACTTGATGTGATATGGCGAAAGTCCCACGTTGCTGCAAATTTCAGAAATTCTGATGATGTCAGCTGCGGACCATTATCCGACATTAGCGTGTCTGGTATGCCATGTCTTGCGAAAACCGATTTCAGTTTGTTGATAACTGTTGTACTGGTTTGATCTCTCAGTTGCATCACTTCAGAGAACTTTGAGTAATAGTCAACAACAACTATATAATCGTCTCCATTACATGTAAATAGGTCGACGCCTACTTTTGACCACGGACGATCGGGTACTGTGTGCGGCATTAACGGTTCTTTTGCGTTGTCCGTTTTGTATTTGGCACATACAGTACATTTCTCTACAGTCTCTTGAATCTGTTGACTCATGCCAGGCCAAAACAGTACATCTCTGGCTCTTTGCTTGCTTCTCACGATGCCTTGATGCGACTCGTGTATTTTCTTCAGAGTTTCAGCTCGGAGCGTTTCGGGCACGATTACTCGGTCACTTTTGAAAAGCAGCTGATCGTGGTACGCGATTTCATCTCGGAAACTCCAATATGGCTTCACTGATGCCGGACATTCATTCTTTGATTCTGGCCATCCATTTAACACGATGTCGCGCAGGGCCTGAAGACTAGCACTTTGACGAGTTGCTGTCTGAAACTGTTCTAGTTTCGCCTGTGACATCGGGAGTGAGCTGATAGTGTTCACATCAAGTAGTTCATCATATAGTGAATCATCGTGTTCGTTCAGGTAAGCTCTAGAGAGTGTATCAGCTATGAGTAACTCTTTTCCTGGCTTATATGTGACTTTCAGGTCGTAGCGTTGTAGATGTAATATCATTTTCTGGACCCTCGGTGTGAGTTGACAGAGATTTTTCTGGAAGATTGACACTAAAGGCTTGTGATCTGTTTCGACTAGAACTGTCTTGCCGTATACGTAGTCGTGGAATCGTTTGCAACCGAATACGATAGCCAAGAGTTCTTTCTCTAGTTGCGAGTAGCCATTCTTCTGTGTCGTGGTTAATGCGCGTGACGCATACGCGATCGGATGATCCTCTTGTAAGATACATCCACCTAGACCATCTTTTGAACTGTCAACCGATAGTGTGATCGGCTTACCAGACAATGTGTCTAGACAATACGCCTGTCCGCAGTGTACTGTGGAGGCGTATGTAAAATGAACGCGAGCGATAAGAGTTTCAAAGGCAAACGATGAAAGTCATATTAAATGATGAAATTTCTTCCTTTTTTGATGTATTTTATTAAAAGGGAAGGGTCGGTACGGGACGCGGGACACATGGGCAAAATACGGGACGATCCCGTACAATACGGGACGTCTGGTCACCCAGCCTGGGCTATATAAAGAATTTGGCATCATCGAAAACATATATCTGGTAAGTTTCATCATTGTAGCCTTGTATAGCTTTGTAGCATTGTAGCTTTGTAGTTGATTTTCATAGTTTAGTTTTCCAGAAGTTTGAGGGTCCACAACCAGGGGCGGATCCAGGATTTTTGAAAAGGGGGTGTCCAGGAAGAAATAAAGGGCACTTTCTCCTGCTTACTTTTTCTGGTGTTTTAAAAAGCTGCCGAAGGCCTCTTAGGTGGGGTTTGGGAGTCCTCCCCCAAGATTTTTTTTAAAAAATTGGTGCATTCTGAGAGCATCTGAGCAGTAATTATGATGTCTAGAATGCAAAAATTTATCAGACCCGGTCCCCCGGACGCCTGCGGACCCCTCTTTGCCCATTTCTAGGTTTTTATAACGAATTTACATATATATTATAAGTGGCCGTTGTTTCAGTTGAGTTCGGTCCACTGTTGTTTACAATGTGGTATAAATTGCTAAAACCACATTGTACATTTGAACCGATATCTCCCGATTTGTCATTTTTGTGAGACCAACAATTAGACACGGAATTAGTTTAATGATTAAGGTAACACTTGAGCTCAAGTTTATCGAGTTAAACACAATAAATCATAGGTAGACTAAGGCTACTAAATGTTGAATTTTGCCGGTTTCAGTCTGTCTTACTCCTATTGATAGACTCCTGATTATATTCATGGTAAATTGCCATAGGAACATCTGGAATAAGCAACGGGGTGAGTTGATTAAACAAATGTACCTGTATGCCACTTTTGCAGGAATCAACAATGTCTTTAATCAGTTTCACCTCACACGGTGCCACACCTCCAACAATGAACACAATCAACAAGGGGGCGTCCGTCGGTCTAGGTTTGCTCACGTTCATGAATAAGCTGGAAATTATACATTAGATGTTAGGTTTAGCAAACTTCTTCTGGCCAATATTAACATACTATCTCTAATTGTTAAGAGTATAACAATCGCCATGCTATTATATTTATTGCTTCACAATGTAATCACAACAATCTTAAGGATAAGCGCAACCACCATATGATAATGGAGTAATTATTTAATGGCAGTGATATCAACATGCCATCACAAGCAAAATCAGAACCACATCCATGATCCTAGCAACTGCACTTTAAGGATATATACACTCAAGCTTTTATGCGAAAGTTTATTGATTTTTCATTATCATTCTTATTCAGTGGTTAACACTAGGTGCCACCTTTGTACATGCTTATTTCTCCATATAACGACGCACGTTAACTTTCAGAGCGTTTTTACGTTTACATTCCAACTTTCGGTCGATTAGTAGAAAAGTTTATCAGCTCGTCAACTTTTCAGCAAAAAATTGAGTGTAAACCCAGCTTTATAGAGCAATACCTGTAGAAAAGCTTGAGTGTATCCTTAACCAAAAAAACCTTAGTAAAAGCTTTTTTATTTTTGACAAAAGGAACAACATAATTAACACTTTTAAATGCTAACATGAACTTCTGTGTTGCCTGAAAGCCCAGATGACATTCAATTAAGTAGCACATTATTCACATATATCATATATTGTGCCCATGTTAAAATTGATGTAGCACACTGGTTTGGTCCAACTGAATGTAAAAATATAATTATGTGCAATGAGTGCATAAAAAAATATGCAGGCCTGCATTGCAGCATGGCAGGTGATAGTTGCAATAATATATATATAGAGTATTACAAATGCATATACCTAAACCCTGTCTTGATTAAATCGCGTATTCCTGTAGATTTGCATTCAACGTCTACCAGCTCTGGCTTATCTGAACTGAAGATGTCTAGCAGGACTTGCTTGATTAATGGCCTGTAGGTTGCTGGCTGCATACCATCACCAGAGTTATATATAGACCTGCAAAGCACAGTGCAAAGTTAAAATTCAAGGTAACACAACACCTGCACAAAACCTAAGCCTAATAATGATCTAATATTCATCTTCCTCACCTCAGCACGACAAAATGCATTCAGTTTAATGTGTTAAATTGAAACAACTTTTAGTAACAACATTTAGATATACCTGCCAGCGAGTAGTTTCTGTAATAAAACATCACAAAATGTTCGTAATATTAAATAAGCCACAGATAACAAATGAAGTTCTACAATTTCAAAATATCATCATTATGAAGTCAAGTGAATGACTATAGCACCAGATGCAATACAAGTAGGCCTATGAAATTGCTATATGTTCATATAACACATAACCATCACAGTCATTGCACTAAGTACATCAGGGGTAAATCTAACCCATTTTGCCTGGGAGAATCCACGTTCAGGTTGTATTCTCCACCACCGTTAGCTACGACCCCATACAGGAGTTTTTCCATACAATTTGTAAAATCTTGTAATAAATACATAATAACTATAGTTTCATTATGGAAAAGCATTGTAAATGGAAATTATGGTCACCCAACTGTTTAGATCCCCAAATTTTAAACATTGCTGCCACAGAACTACTTTCTAAAACCTGTTCAGGTTTGATAGAGAAATTTTGTGAAAGGAGCACTCCAAATGAGTTTCAATGTATCTTTCAACAAGTATGTATAAATAAAAAATTTTGTGCACGTCCCTAACACCCCCGTCAGACCGGGGTGGCGTCCTTACTGCGCTGCTACGGCGACGAAAAATTGGCCCAGAGCGCGTCAAGGTCGCCATAAGCGTGGTATAAGCGTGGTGGAAACGCCAGACATCGCGCTGTGGTCGCCATGGTCGCCAATGATCGCCAATGATCGCCGAGTCACGGCGTTTGTTTTTAGCATGTTCAAACCAAACGCCAAGGTTCGGCGATCTGACCTGGAACGCGGTGAGAACGCGGTGGGGTCGCGAAGGTCGTGAGACAAGCGTCGTAACATCCCCATGAACGTAGTACACGCGCAGTACACGCGTGGCAAAGACGCTGCAAAAATGGTAACATTTACAACAGCGACTTCATGGATCTGTCTCATCCGATCTGCCAATTTGTTTCATGCCGATCTGTCTCGGCCACCACGGCCTCGGCCTCTGGTAGCTTGTTTCTTCGGCATCGTGTTTCTACTCAGCAAACGCACAACTATACAGTTGAAATTTCTGAAAATCTGACCAGCTTATATAGTCGCCGTGAGAACGTGGTAGAAACGCTGTGAGGTCGCCGTGCAGTCGCGATACACGTAGAAGACGCGTGGTATGAACCCCATGAGCGTGGTGAGAGCGCTGCGGGATCGCCGGTGATCGCCGTTGCCAAGCCCATAGATCTTAATAGAAACGCCATAAGCGCGGAGAGGTCGTGGCGGGCGCGCCGTGAGAACGCGGTATGATCGCACAGGTTGCGGTAAGAGCGCGGTTTTTGTCAAGTTTGTAATTTGTTGGGACTTTTTCTCGCGTTGTGTTCACGTTTGCCGGCGACCTTGTACATTTTCTGGTCGCCGTACGGTCGCGGATGGTCGCCGTCCAGTCTGCCGGGGGTGTACGCATACACTCAGGGTTCGAAACAAGCATTTCCATTCAAGCATATGTATTTTACTTACTGATAGAGCTTATTACAGAACAATTTCATTGCTCATTGAATGGACAGGGTGGTCCACAACTTAAAATTCAAACATGTACAACTGGGAACTTTAGAGGAGTACTTTAGATATTATTTGAAATTATGTGTGCGCTGCGCACATCACGAGAACGAACCACGACGTCACTTGCGGCCGGGGTCCAGGGAATAGGGGCCCGCCTTAGGGCCCTGGAAGCCCAGGGGTTTTAGATGCTCTCTGGTGCAATCTGAGCATTATTTTAGAGCAATTTTGCACAAAATTTATGACCTATATTTCAAAATGATTTGGGTTGAGTCAAGAGTCATGAGTGATGAGTAATTTTTTATTGTTCAATTTGTATACTAGTGTGAATGTAACCTGTAAAATGTTATAAAGCAATGTGCGAAAAATGCAAATAAATATACTATAAGGTGAAACTATATTTCGCGATATTTAATTCAGAGTGAGCGCCGTTACTGAGTAGAAAATCAAATATTGTAATAAAGGCTTTAAATTCCCAGTTTCCTTTTCCTAATTGCTGCCCAGGGATCTGCTGCCTCATGGAAGGGGAAGTCCTGAGCTGATGGGCCTTCCACAGACACCATCATAAGTGCATTTACTTTGTTCTGATTCAGTCTTAATTAGAAGTCTAGTTAGAAGGAATCTGATGAAATAGCTAGGCTGGTTATTGTGAGCTGTTTTTTATTCATATCGGATTGCGAAGCGCTATGATATGAGGCTCATGACAAGTGAAAGTCGGACAAGTTATTCGTTTGGCTAGTTGCCCGATTGGACAACTAAAAAATGTCTAGCTGTGTAATATTCCTAACATCCTTTAAGGCAGGGCGCTATCGCACGACATTCTCACATTATATTTTCAAAGGTCGCCGAAAAAAGCGGCCTGCATCGCAAGGCACGGGTCTGTGGCTGTGCACATCGACACTGCGTACGTGCCTGCTGGCGGCATTAATTGAAGTACGGGGGGAGAGGCGCACGATTGTTTCAGTCGCGTGGTGGTAATCACTACTAAAATGTAGGGGGTGGGCACCGCTGGGCTATGAGAGAGAGCGACAGCAAAACTCGTTCCTGGAATTGAAGAAAAAGGTACAATCGGGAATGACACACGATCGAGTGTGCCGGCACGCAAAAATAAACGTGTGAATTTCATTACAATTTTCCATGGCTTACCGTTCTATAATCCTATGGGTCTACGTAGGCATGCCCGCAGGTACACACGCAGACGCACACACACAGGCACGGACACACAGGCACGCGCACAGGCACGCACGCAGGCACGCGCACAGGCACGCACGCAGGCACGGACACACAGGCACGCGCACAGGCACGCACGCACGCATGAATCAGAAGACGTAGACGCACTGTATGATTCGACTGCGCGACAAGTGGGAGCCCATGTACAGAGTAAAACAGTGTAATAGACTGTAATAGTGTATGCTACAAGAGTGCGCTGCGACTACGCGTGCGTCGTCCCGTTCGACAGTGCAGTGCAGTTGCATTTTGCTTTGTTTGTGTTGTTTCTTGCTTTGATATTTCAAACCTGTCGCCCTGAAATCCAAACCTGTCGGCAATTTTCAAACCTGTCGGCCCAAAACTCAAACCTGTCGGCCTTAGATGTTAAAACCCCTCGTGGACCACAATGGAATCGAATACATTCTATATCAAACCTTTGACTCACCTGTACTGCTTTAGACCCTTTCGAGCTGATTGAAGGCTGTCCAGCTTATGAAACAAGCCCTGCATTGCAGCCAGCACTGATATACCACCACGGGTACCACCAACTGCAAAGATGAAGTACTTCATTATCTTATTGCTGCCCAAAATTAAGCAACTTCATTACAGACTGTTGTAGCATGCGACCATAAGTACACTTTTATTTTCTTACAGCATTGAATACATTTTTTATAATAAATAAAATTACAATAAATGTATTTGAAATTCATACATTTCATTACATTCATACCAAACTCCTGCAGGTAAGTTGGCAACGAATCATAATCCTCCGAGACGGCATCAGAGAGCAGAGGAATCAGTTCCTTTTCATCCTCTGTGTTTGCCAAACATCCTTCATCACTCAGTGAATACAGAAACACTAACAGTACAACAATGTCCTCCATAGACAGCTTTCTGAAAGAGAAGTGAGGAAATGTTTCTAAAATGCACAGATTTCAGACACACACAGCCTGTTGGGCAATAATACCAAATGTCAATTTAAGCACACTCTCTTCTTACATGTTCATTACGAGAAGTCATTGTAATTCTTTTTTTAAAATGATTTTTATTGAAGTGTTTAATTAATAATTAATAGACCAGCCAACCTGTGATTCATGAAAATAGTAAGGATTTTATTTTCTTGCAGCAGGCGGCCATTTTGTTTGTATGTTATGCGTGCAATGAATGATGGGACTAACTCTAGATCACGCGAAAACAACGTGAACGCGTGATCCAATATGGCTGCGCCCACAATCGCCAGATATTTCTCGGCTCACAATGTAAAAAACATTAATTTTCACAAGTCGTAAAAGTTTTTCAGTTTGATCGTACATTCATAGAAACATCATGGAATTCGTAAGGAATACAAAAAAATCGTAAGAGTTGGCCAGGTCTGAATTAATAATTAAATTGTAAAAACAAAAACGTAATAATGCACTGCCATGACCTGGAGATGCTTCACCTGGCTTTTCTGTCTGTAATCAGGCGTGACATTTGTTTTAGCGGTTGAATTCCTTCACTGTCAGCCATATTCTGCATCAATAGTTTCTCTATACTGAGAAGTTCCTCCATCTTACTACTCTTTGGCTCAGTCAATGCCTGTACTGCTCCCAGTGCTACCTGAAGCAAGCCGCTGTGACGCTGAATAGCAAGCTGATTGCCCCTGTGCATAAGTAGAGAGTGATTATTTTTGATGTGTAGATTAATGCAACATTTAGTTCCATCTTGTTAGCAGCAAAATCCGCAGCTTGTCTCATACGTGCTGTAAACGACAGCCCAGAAACCACACAATTACCTGTTAAATACGTAGTACCTCTCCATTTGAACACAGGTTAAACGACATGTGCTGGGCATTAATCCTTTCAGTAAACAGATATTAGAGGTTTGAGTTTGTGTTACCAATCAGCTTGCACATAAATCCACCTGTTGATGCTGGATGTACTGTTTACAGTCTACCTACCTAAACTTGCACAGATGCCCCTGAAGTAGATCTGCAGAGATGCGACCCATTTTCAGCTGCAACGGCAGTTTCTCTCTTTGCAGCACGTCCACTAGTTGTCTATTTAGATCCATCAGTGCCTCCTGCAAAATTTACACACTACAATATCCACTGATTACAATGTAGTGATCACGAGTCAAAACTAAATCTAAAGTCAATATCAGAATAGAATTTAAAAGCAGAGGCTTACACGATTTATGACACTTAGAAAGCAAAAATGCTCGAATGATGTTGCTCTATTATGTACTACAGTATCTGATATTGAAGGGTGCTTGTTATCAGAAAGGTCCACACGATTCATATGCAGAGATGTACCTGGACGCAATGAAGTGACAACACACCTTTTGTTTGCAACCAACCAGGTTGCTCATCATGGCAGTGGTAACGGGAGAATTGGGATGGGCCAGAGAACCGGGCACTAACCTGCAATGCTTTACCACCCTGCAAATTAATTTGATGTTAAAACAAGCTCAGTATGGCTTTTATTAATGCTGACATGCAGTGATCAGTCAGAAACACATAAACCATCAACTTGTATCTTAGTAACCAAGAGAGTACTAGCTATTAATGGATTACTACTGTAAATAATGCTATCAATACTATGAAGCATAAAAAATGCAATCAGAACTTCAAGGAAGGGACATTTATTCAATTCCGACTTACTTGTCTGTATAAAGCATGGGCAACATATCAACCATAACATCATTGTCATGACCTGGTAACCGTGGCAACATCTGCAGAATACGATCCAGCATAGTATCGCCGTGGTGACCAGCACAGCCGGCCAAATCCAGTGTGCGATCTACGAACAGGATTGATGCTCTTTTCTGCGCAATCTACATTGAATGATAAAGGAACAATCATTACCATGACCATACTGTTGTTGTAGATGATATCAAGATATATCACACTAATAATGACTAACAGTAACATGACAAGGCCTAAGAAAAAAAGATGTTTGTTTCCGCTAACGAGCTAAAAAAAATTTGGACACGGTAGGCAGGCAAAACATTTTTTTTTATCAAATATTATTTTTTGTATTCTAACAATACTTCTTTTATACTTATAATAGCCCATATAATGACTTCAAAGTCAAATCAATGCATTCAACCGATCGATATCACGTTGGTTTATTTTGTTTGTTTTTTAAATATTTATTTTTTTTTTGCCGATCACAATAAAAAGTTTCGACACAGGGGTTTAAACTGGACTCGGTCACGTTAGCGGAACAAACCTCTTTTTTTTAGGCCCAAATGATTACCTTCTTCCTATTTCTGGCCGATGGAGTTGCAGCTAGCTCTGTTGCTATGAGGGAACTAGTGCTACCGATGCTATAGCAGTCATCACGTATTGCAAGATCTTCAAACAATTTGTCGAAGCATTCAACAAATAACTGCAAAATATACATTTATAAATGAATCATTCAGCAATACATCAGTGTGATCACCATCTGCTTTCTCTGCATTTACATCTGCCCATTCATACAAATCTTTACTACCATTTTTCTTTGTATATGCCCACATGTTTCTGTTACCATATATTCACTTTTCAATTATAAATGAAATACAAACAAATTGGGCACTGGCATTACACCGTCTAACTTGTGCTGCCCCCTGTGAAGATACATCTGAACTAATCAAAAGCACTATTATATTAATAACTAACTAGTGTATCTCTGAACAACTCCCTGTTTAAGACATACATACACACATGCATAATCTCACTGAACCATAGGGTACAACATAAAAAATCGTGATCCTGCTTTTTTTAAATTAAACCACAAATGCTCTGTCTGTTGTGAGAAGGTTAAACATCGACTCTGCTGACGCAGTACTAACAGTGGTGCTGCTAGGGTTGTAAGCAAATTATCAGCAGCTGTAAGTGTGTTTTATGTATTTGTGTGCATATGCTAATGCACATGTGAAAACATCCGCCCAGTACCTGTATTTTAGCCTGTAGGTTGTGGTGAAGATGGGTAATATCAAACTCCTTTAGATTTGGTTTCTGTGGTAACAAAAATAGACATGAAAATGTAATAGATTAATGTATTAAAAAAAGAATACATCTACGTGTATTATTTCACTTCTGGACAATAAAACACACCCGAAGTTTATGTTGCATAAGGTAACCAGACCCTGTCTCACCTTTCCAGATGGCATGCCTTCACTAGACTGCATAGTGCTGACATCTTCAGGCAAAAGTGGGAAAAACTCAGAGAAGGGTGGTGTGACAAACAATTGCGGCGTAATACTTGCACAGAACACTGGGCAATATATGACCTCAGCAGTATAATTCTGAAATTAAACACAATACCAAACATTTAATGTAGAGTTAACAAAAGAGCTATACACACAATAACAAAAGAGCTATACATACAACTTCACAACAAATGTACAATACCATACAACAACAAGTGCCGCGGAGCGACAGCGCTCATCTAACGTCTACTGCGGTGACTCTGTGGTGGAGTGGTGGGATTCTAGTAAACTCTGTTAGTCCCAAATGTGTTCACATACACGCCGAAACAGTGGAAGGCACAGGGATGGTATCAGGAACCTTCTCAAAGGAATGTTCGTTGGGATCGTTATGAAAGTTGCCACGAGTTGGCGCGTACGTTTAAGTGCCTTCAGATTAAAGATGGAAGCTCCCATCGTACGTAGTAGTAATAACTATTCGCAAGCCTACAGGCTGAAATAGAGAGCTGCCACCTGTAACTAATTAACGCAGGCAAAAACTACACAGTACTACCACCACATGCACTAGCACTGGCAGTGGCCACTGGCAGTGGCATACGTTACATGTAACACACTGACAGTACAGAATGCCCTAGAAATTATACGATTTAAGGAGCATAAACCCTCTTCAACCAAATTTAGCTTTTGAAATTTCACTGTGACATTGTAGCCTCATACATCCAGGCATGTATAGATTCTACTAGCAAACCCGGCAGTCAAATTCTTTCTAACAGTAAAGAAATCCATGTTTAACCCGCCTCTTGAGGGTCAAAAGGTTATCCGACACTTACTGTTCGCATGTCAGCACAAATTACATTTCATGGTCCTTTCAATAAAGCCATAAAAATGCTAGGTCACTGCTGAAACAAAAAAGTTTTTCAATCACTCCATCAGACCATGTCCTCAGAAAATGTCTAAAATCTGCCCTGTGCCCCATTGACCTTTGACCTGTGACCTCCAATTTCGGCACAGTGATGGCTTTTCCTACCATGATGCTGTACACCGACTATCACGAGCCGTTTAGATTTGTGCCGCAATTCTGCATTTCCTCCCTATACCTTAAGTTATGGAGGGAATGTTCCCCCTTCTTTTACACCTCTTGACCTTTGACCTTTGGCCCCCAGCGTCGACATCCCAACTCGTTTTGACTCCCCCCCCGACGTCCCGAATATCGTGACCGTACGTCAAGCGGTTAAGATTTGTGCCCAACTGTTGACGCACGGACGGACGGACGCACGGCCAGACGGACGCACGCTCATGCGATTCTACAAGCTGCATCTGACTATGTCAGATGAGCTAACAATTAAGAGCCGCAGAGCGTCTGGGCTCATATGAGGTCTGTTGCTACGGTTATAAACGTAACATTTAAATTGTGCGTAGTGACACCTTTGTTAGGCGCAGATATGCAGATACGCAGTTGCGTACACATCATTTCAGCAACCTTCTGCTAAAAACTATAACAATTAACAAATAAAATACTAGCTAACAATAGTATAGATTTGTACAAATATTAAAGATTTAATTTTACTGTTTACAGTTTTACTGATATTAAGTAGCTCAGACCTGTTTAACCGTGACTCTAGTGATAAACTATATACTAACCATGTTCCCCATCCATTCTAGAAGATTCTCCTCAAATTTATCATAAAAAGATGTCTCCTGCGTCTGGACACCATACTTTTCATGCCACTGAAACTATTATTATTATTATTATTATTATTTAGCTGAAAAGCAGATGGCACCTCCCAACAGAGGAACCATTTATTCATAAATCTTGTGCAATGCCCTCAGATCAACTTGTATGACTAATATGGGCAACAGATTTATATAAAAAATATTGCATATATTAATTTTATACAACCTGCATTTCACATTACAATCGCGACCTTTATCAAAAACGCCTGTCTTCTAGACTGGAGGCATATTGTTAGAAAATTTCCATTTATAATATGAAACCATGACATAACCTTTATATTATGCAACATTATGTACCCGCTAATGTAAAAGTAGGCCAGCAGGATCATGCATACCTGTGCAGAAGCAAGGGTAATTACGATGCAACACTTGAAGGAGCTGGATTGCACTATGTCAGAGATAACCTGTGCAGTGACTTCACGCAGCAGTCGACCTACAATAAACACGGCCTTTTCCTGCAGCTTTCCTCCACTCTGTAGAGATAAATCAAATTCAGTATTTCTGTTTAGTGCAGGATGCTAGACATAGGATGCAATAATAAAAGTTACTTCTCAAAGTCACTCAAGATTATATATTGCACAATGGCTATGCAACTTTCACATTTGATCAGATTTGTTTGTAAGGAATCATTCATAAGAACACAATACATTTATTCACATGTGCCAAACAATCAAAATTAGGTTACGCAAAAAAAAACTATACTATCAATTACATTTCCACGCCCACATACTTCAAATGATGATAGCTCCTTGATGTTAATCGCACCCGCATCCAGTAAGCGCACTACTCCACCAGACCAATGCAAGCACTCCGCACTTGACCGGTCAACAAACACTACTGCTCGGTCCACCTTTGCACAGATTGTCTCCCATGTACTGTTTATGAATTCCGAGACTGGGCTTGCTAATCGACTCATGATTGTAAAAATGAGTACAATGTGCTTTGCCTGAAGCAGACATACAAGGTGTTAAAGGGATACATTTCTCTAGGTTATTCAGATATTTTCAGCTAAGATAGGTTAAAATTACGCTTCATAAAAAGATTTATGGTTCAATATTTATTAGAAATATTTTTAATAAATAGGCTGCAGGCTACAGACCGAGAGTGTTTCTTATTTATTAAGTTAAGAGCAGAAGGATTGCAATATCTTATAAACGACACTTAGTTTCAGTTATAATATTAGTCTGGCAGAAAAGATGGCATTTTTGCTTGAACCTTGCAATTGGGTATATAGTTTTTTTTATTGCTCTAAAAGTTTGCCTTCATAGTCTACTTCAATGATCCACCAACTGTCACTCTGGCAGTGGTGGGGAATTTACTCTACACACCCTTTATTTAATACTAGCTGCAGGTACCCGCTGCGCTGCAAAATCGTGCTACTAATTCATACCACTAATAATCGGACACAATAGGAACATTGGGTAAAAATGGAGAATAACATTGCACACAATTTCAATATTTACAAATCAGTCTAATAAGATAATAAGCATGGTAAAAAACTGTTACGTATGACATTTATATCACAGCACAAGTCAACCCAACCACCCCAAAATCCACGGTTTGTACGTACTCGCGATAAATTTCCCTCGTCTGAACGACCACGTATGGCTATAGCCTATACTCAGGTTTCGAAATTGCCGTATCCACTATCCTGACAAAATGAGTGCGTTCCTCGTACCTCGTATCGCTATACGCGTAGTAGCGGACGTGTGAACCGGAACCAGGCCTAATAGGATACATACCGTATACCGCATCACGCTTTGTGGGCGAGAGAGAGAGAGAGAATGGAGGAGACGAGAGAGAGAGACGGAGAGAGAGAGAACTGGATGAGAGAAGAGAGAGAGAGCGAGAGGAGAGAGAGAGAGAGAAGAGAGAGAGAGGCAAGAGAGAGAGAGAGAGAGGAGATGAGCAAGAGAGAGAGAGAGAGACGAAAGAGGAGACGCATTAGAAATAGAAGAGAGGGGACTGAGAGGGGGGAGACACAGATCTAGAGGGAGACTAGACCAGGCGAGGAGAGAGAGAGAGAGGAGAGAGAGAGAGAGGAGAGAGAGAGCAGAGAAGAGCGGAGAAGGGGAAGAAGCATAGAGAGTAGGGAGAGAGAGTGGGAGAGCCGAGAGAGCGAGAGAGGAGAGAGAGAGAGCAAGAGAGAGAGAAGAGAGAGAGAGAGAGAGAGAGGAGAGAGAGAAGACGAAGAGAGACAGAGACACCACGACCAGAGACAGAGACAGAGACAGAGACAGAGACAGAGATCAGAGACAGAGAAAGATGAGACGAGAGAGACGAGAGAGACGAGAGAGAAGCAGAGAGAGAGAGAGAGACGAGAACGAGAGGGCGTGCGCAAACACCAGAGAGTGGACACAGAAGAGCAGAAAGAGAGTGATAGGCAAGAAAAAGAGCACAGGCCCTATAACCGCGGGGGCAGTTTGCGCGAAATCTTATGTTCTCTTCGCCCTACTGCGCCAGCTATAAGCGACGGGTACCATACATTCCAAAACTACGTTGTGAGACGGCTGTTTAACTCAAGGGTCAGTTCTTAGCCGCGTACTCATACGGAAGTCCCGTAAGATACGCGTTACGAAATCGGGTGTTAGAACCCCGCAGTGTGAAGACATAATAGTAATTGTGTAAGATGACAAAAAGTATTACTAACAGCATGTAACGCGAATGGGGTTGCACTTTTCATTGTCAAAGCCCTCATTGATAAACAATCAGCTTTTCGTCTTATGTCCTCTTGGTTGCAAATATTAGGAGAATTCCTGGCGTTCCAACTGTTGAGCTCCCACGTAGGCAGCCTGTCCGTAGGAGAAGCAGGACTGTACCGAGGTGCAGACCGAGCGACAATACAGCGTCTGGCCCTCGGAGCTTTTGTGATGCTCATGGCGAAGCGTAGTTTGATGAGGAATTGTAATTATTTGTGCAGGATGATTGTAGCATTTGTGACACTGGAGTAGTACTGGGAGGAACGACCCATCCCACGAGACGTTAGTCATTAGGCTCGGCAAGATTGAAGTGCGCTGTAGAGATTGTCTCCATATCCGGCTTAGGTAATTCAGAGAACAAGACGCTCAAGCAGCAAGACCATGAAGCAAGCAGACACAATCGTCACAGGCACAGCGATATATGAGGCGCACAAAAAGAGACGAGGAGTCAATTGTTCGAGCAGTGACACAGATGTGTACGTTCTAGTTGGCGCTACGCATTCCTCGAATAGAGGCTTAACAGCCCTATGATAACCAGTCGAGCAAGGAAAGGCAGAGGCTGTTTGCTGGATCTTGAGTGGCTACAGGCTGCATTAAAGTTTCCAGTATCATTCCCCCAATGTTAGCCGAGCCCATGCCCTTGACCAGGTTGCGACCAGCTGTTCCCATGTGGCCACTCACGGGATCGGAAGGGCAAGATGTTGAAACTCTTTGAGGAGGGATAATGCAGGCTTGAGCCTCCTTGGGAAGTCAGACTGGCTTGCACTTTGAATGAATGTGTTGCTCCACGTCCACAGCTTTTGGTCTCAGCATCGCCTACAACATGCATAGATGCAACATGCATCGACCTGAGTCAAGAATTAAAGCTTGGAAACAAACAAGACAGGTCGACAAAGGAGCAGACAGGTTACCAAGCCCGGAAGGCTTGTGCACGTCCGCTCACGCGCAGGACGCACCAATGAAGCATTCAAAAAAATATCAAAAGAGCACACTATCAGTGCTGCATCTGGAGACATCGCCTACAAGAGCATCCGACACCTTGATCCCACGGAATATGGCTGGGTAAGGGATGAGGAAACTAGTCCTACAGCCTGTCACTCTCCCTGTTATGACTCCCCCAGCACCAGGTTACATACTCAAGCTCATCAAGTGTTCTTGTTTTACGGAGAGTCCATGCAAGTCCAAGGGCTGTGGTTGTAACATTGGTAGACTGGCGTGTACAATGTTTTGCAATTGTCAGGGCAGTGCTGCATGTTGTACTTGTAATGAACAAACTAGAGTCGTCCAACACGAAGCCTTTGATGACGAGGAAGAGGAGGAGGAGGACGATTAAAGCCAACTGATTTTGTTTTGAAATTGTACCAAAAAATGTAAATTGTAGGTAACCTATAAAACTCATTTTCGTGGATTTTGCATGTTTAACATAGGAGAGGGTTTAACGGTAAACCAATTTTCATGCCTAATCACAGACGTTTATGATTGTATAGTCTACAACTATTTCAAAATGTCAAATGCATCTGTAAATGATGGTATAATATAATTTTTACATGCATTGACATCTCATTATTGGACACTAGGCTCAGTTGTGGGGAATTTTATTTAATGTAGATTTATTCAAAGCCGCATCATAAACAATTGAATTTGGATTAAATAAAGCAACTGCCAGTTGTTAGAAATGCCTTATTTGGTGCAAGAACATAAGAAAACGAACGTAAGAAAAACTATATACCGCCATGCAAACCATATGCCCTATTCTGCCGGACTATATGGGTAAATTTGTCCTAAAATAAATATCGTTCGTTAGCATTTAGGTATAAATATAATTGCACTTTTGTGATTAGCCCTCAGTCTGTAACGTGCAAAATAAATTGGCAAATGCGCAACTTTTTCATGGTGGCAGCACGGTCGCGGGTGTCATGTCAGCACCCAAAAATGAAGATTTCGAAATTCAATGTTGTTTTATGACAAACGTGAATGCGTAATTATAGATATTTATAGGTATTTGCTATTAGTTATAATTCTACTATCATAATATACTCTCAAATTCTAGAGTAAAGTATCCCTTTAAAAACACAATCTCTCAGAAGAAAGGGCGAAGTAGTGATGCAATGATGCAACCACATGGGTGACCACATACTGATCGACATAGTAACTACAGACAGTGCCGAACAATTTACATCTATTTCAGATCTATGCTCAGCCAACATCAATTTTAAAATACGTAACCCTCTCTCTTGATTCCGGTGCCTTGACGCCAAATTTGGATACTGCAATGTACTACTAGTGTGGAGATTTCGGGGGTGTGTAACTCACAGGAGCAGTAGACTAGATCAGGAGGGATAGATTGAACCCACAGTATAGATGGAATAACCATATTTTGACTAAAGAGAGGATAAAATATAGACCGCACATAAATATATCAACGATCAACATGCATCTTGGATCATACATACGGAGGTGGTCTAGGGAAAACAAGGAATGTAAACAAGCACCCGATATATAGAGTATGATAATCAACGCGGTTATGTACTATTAGTCAGCATAATATACGAGGAGGTTTGGATAGAATGAATAGTCTAAGTTGTCGAAGAGAGGAATATTTACTTAGAAACGAGTTGCATAAGATGATGCAATCATCGTACCAGCCACGGGTTGCGTCAGCTTGGTGAAAGCGATTGCACCAGCGAACGAAATCTGCGTGCCAGCTAGGTATATAAGGCGCACCGAATCGCAGCACAAGAGCGTTATTTTTCAGGTTAGGTTCAGGTAGGAAGAAGAAGAGAAAGAAGGAGAAGAAGAGAGCGTTATTTTTCAGGCTAGGTAGGAAGAAGAAGAGAAAGAGGAAGAGAGCGTTATTTTTCAGGCTAGGTAGGAAGCAGAAGAAGAGAAAGAAGGAGAGAGCGTTATTTTTCAGGTCTAGGTAGGAAGAAGAAGAAGAAGAAGAAGAGAAAGAGGGAGAAAGCATTTTAGGTACCAAGGAGAGAGATAACAGAGGGACGAGAAGCACGGGTTTTCAGGAAGGAAAGAAGACTACAGGGAAAATGAGGGCTCAGCCAAGATCTTTCACTAAAGGTGGAGAAGAACGGGATTTCAGTTAGGTAGAGCCAGGAGCGACTACGAGGGAGACATCCGTGGAGGCTGCCTAGGTCTACGCAAAGCGGGGACGAACGTGAGAGAGGAAGACGAAGCCGGCGACGCATTAATGCTGTAATATTAGACGAGATAGATACAGGATCTGCTGCATATACGAATGCAGGGGAATTATTTGTAAACTAGTAGGAAGCAATAAAACTATAACCGTACAGTTAACCGAATCTAACTGTGTTCTGTTCCACTGGTACTACCTGTTATTTGCTACGAGCATCACCGTCCTGCCTAATATAACGGCAGGAGCGAACACTGAATCCAAACAACTAGGACACGCATTAACTATATAACGCCTGTCGTACCATAGACGGCTACCCCTAGGGCCACTACACTAGTTAGTACTACAAGTACAGCAGAAACAAAAATGATAATACTGGCACAGGAAGTAGTACTTAGAAGGCAGGGTTCTCCCTACGTTGCGCAAACGGGGCGCGCGCGCCCCGTTTGGGGAAACTCCCCCCTGTTTGAATCGTTGTGCCCCGTTTAAATTACCTCCGCCCCGTTTAAATTCCACCACAATAAAAGTTTGCCAGCGCGGGAATCGATCGCCAAGAATTGCCGTTCGACCAGGACATCCGACGCGTGTATTTTTACCGTACCACGCGTACCGGACGCGATGCACTGCAGACGTAACAGCAAAGTTTAAGCGCTGTCACTGAACTGTACACTGGGGGCCGATCTCGGCTATCTTATATAATAACAAAGAAAGCTGTCCAAATACCGTCTATGGTGTGGTGGCGAATTTTACGCATTAAATTAGTCGTAACGGATAAAAATACACGCCCCGTCGGCCCACCCTAGTTTTTCCAGCTCCTCCCCCTCCCCCCCCTACCCCTTCCCTCCCCTGTTTTGAATTTTCATCCTGGGAGAACCCTGGAAGGGGTCATTATTTCCCATTGTTTCTCAAATCCATTATATAGTATCTTGTCTACGAATGTAAAAATTTCTTTATCAATACCATTCATCCGTCTATCAGTGCAAGATCGAAAACTGTAATGAGCGTTTGTTGGGGTGGGTTTAGAACCCCTACTCGTCTTGGGTTACATTATTATTGTACTACTACTAGTACTAGTAACTACTAAGCCTAGTAATATTATAGTAACAACAGTGTTGTGTTAAAAGAATATTCCCCCAATCGAATTTCAGCGCAAACATCAAATCAAAGGAAAAAATGATTTATTTTAAGCATTGCAACGGTTGTAACTGCCTATAATCTATATGTATGATAGGCGTGAAAAAATGGGCCCCCCAGGAATAACGTTTTATTCAAAAGCTTTTAGATTTAGACTACAAAGTGTAACACGTTTGGGTCGAATGTTTCAAACGCGCTTTTTACCGTTGGCCCGCTATGCGGGAATTGTTACGCTCCGCCAACTTGCCCGTGTTATGTATGTATGAACCATGGCTATGTAAACTAGAAACAGGGCAGTTGTCGGCTAACTTATCATGTATCCGCCCGTGATCTAGTATAATGGAATTATCTCTGTAAGGACGTAGGAAGGGCAGGTAAAGTTAAATAAGTGACAAAGACAAAGGTTTGTTTAGACAAACTGGTTGTGCCTACAGATGTGGTCAAGTGATATTGGAATTCTGGTTACCCTAGAAGGCCGAAGAGGAAATGTAATGTCGACGGTCGAAGTCAAACTAAGGTCAAGGACAGTGGTCGTTGTGGTATGGCGACAGATCCTTCTCGCCCAAGATGTGTAAACATACCAAGTTTAGTCGCGCTAGGTTCAATTAGGAGCTGAGTCGCAGCACGTCTACGCACGGCACGCGAGCAGCACGGCGACAGGCGACTGCCGCGACGCACACACACACACACATGTATAAGCATGACTCTGCACAAGGCATATTTTTTGATTTTCACAAGTGTTGTTACTTGATTTGTTAGTCAAGAAGATACCTTTGTATACTGTCTAGACCTTCTGATCTTATGTGTCGCTGAAATTTTAGGGCTGTAAACTGATTACCCGTGATCTGTGAAAAGAGCATTATTTTTCACTGTGAAGTGAAAAAACAGTTTCATTTTCACTTGTGAATAGTAACCCCCCCCTGCCCCCTCTTCGTTACCAGATTGACTTTTTGTCGTTAATAATTGTGCCGTAAGGCCCAGAGATGGCAGCAGGTACCGATCGCTAATGGCGACCCTGGGCGAAGGAAACGGTGAAATGTTGTGTCGTTTGAAAGTCGTTGTTTAGTAAGCGTTGTGATGCATAATATAGGCTGAGTGACTATAGCGTTGTCGGTCTTCGGGCATCGTGGAAACGCCGCCCCACCCCCGGTAGAGGTAAACATACAGGCGCGACATTCGTCATGGTTGGTTTTGGGGAGGATACGTGAAAATTAACGCACGCGCGTTACAGTACACTATAAGATGTAACAGCTGAGGGCCTATCTATAATAATGATCAGGAAGTAGATAATAGAAGGCTAGCGCCGGATGGGTAATATGGTATATATATATATATACAAATTATACTGCGGCTCCAGTTACACTGAAACAAGCAGGAGATAATTGCTTGGAACTACTTATCCATATTGCAATGCTTTGCATCAAAATATGCATTTTGCATGAAAGGTGGGCAATAATTTCATTTATAATTTCATTTTCCCTTTAGCTTTTGCAGTTTTTACCACGATGCTCGGATCATCTTCGAATTTGGCATGAAGGTGCGGTTATGGTACAAGGCGAATGAACGGCCAGTTCGTTTTGTGTGGGTGGAGTGATCGTTGCATGGTAAAACAACAGTTGTTTTGGTGGAAATATTGTAGAACCTGTAAGTTGTTGCTGTTTTAGCCGATTTGTCTCATGGAGTTTGGCACACAGGGGCGGCAGGAGGGGAGGGAGGTGCAAACCCATCTGGCCAAATGGGTAAGTATGGTATAGTATATATATACAAATATATGCGCCGTCCATTACACTGACCAAGCCAGACGAAATATTGTTGGAAACTGCTTTTGTGCAATCGAAATATTGCATGTTAGCATGAAAGGGGCATAATTTTCATTATAATAATTTCATTTTTCTTTAGCCTTTTGCAGTTTTTACCCCATCTCGGATCATCTTCAATACTTTGGCATTATCGAAGGTGCGTTATGGTAAAAGCGAAGACGGAGTCCATGTCGTTTTTGGTGTGGGTGGAAGTGATCGTGCCCGGTAACATTTTTGGTGGAAATATGTAGAACGCTGGTAAAGTTGTGCTGGTTTTAGGACCCGATTGTCATGAAATTTGGCCAGCACAGGGGCGATCATAAAACATGTCCTGATGACAATCATAAATTTTTGAATACAATTTGAATACAAATAATTAAATTTTTTATTTATTTTAACATTTTTATTTTTTAAATTTTTTATTTTTATTTTTACGATTTACATTTTAATATAAATTTTAATATAGAATTTGAATGGCAAAATATAAATTTCATGACAATCGGTAAAAAGAATGCAGAAGTTACAGGGTTCTAAGAATATTTTTCGACAAAAAATGTTGTTACAATGGCAACGATGGGACTGCCCGCCTACACCAAAAACGAATTAGCGTCTTGCGCTTTACGATAACCACCTTCAATGTGGAAAATTTGGAAAGATGATTGCGAGAAGAACGCAGGCCGGTAGAGGCGCATCACAAGAAATCTCTGCGGCGGCGGCGCCGCGCGGCGGCGGCGGCGCGCGACGATGCCAAACCCAGTAGTATCCTCGAACTTCTGCTCTTCGTTCGGGGATACAATTATACACTGCATGTTATGACCGCCAATGGTTTTTCTGGTCACGTACATGCTAGCTGAGTGATAGTGTAACAGGGCAACGTTTTTGTTGCTGGGAGATTAGTAGTAATTCTGAGCAAGCGAGCGAGCTGGAGTCGAGAGTCCTGTCAGGTTTTGTTTGGGTTTTTACACATTCTTCGAAAATGTTACGGTAAAAATTCTGCACAATTAATAACAATAAACAGTCGAGAATCCTACTCTGGTCTAGACTACAAAGTTTTTGATTTCATAAAATGATTTATATTAATAAGTTAATGATATCTGAAGTGGCTTACATTGACTCGATTGAAATAATGGTTGCTCAAACATTAGGGCTCTAGTATAATAGCCTGCGTAGATTGCCGCAGGCTATAGGACATTCTTATAGCGAATGGCTAAGGACGGCCACGCCGCTGGGACCTTGGTGCTGCTGGCAGGCGCCGGTTCGCCAAAAAATGGCCATTTGAAGTCGCAAATTGAATGTTTCGTTCACGCAAGAAATGACCTGCAAGCAAACCAATTTCAACGATCGTTAGAGGTTTTTAAGTTGCGGATATAACTTAAGCTCATAGGGTCTATGTCCCTCAGGTATGCGGACTACCTGGTACGGTCGGTATCCGAACGTAGCTGCTACTCATGCCTAGCTCGATATGGTTAGGGTTAGGGTTAGGGTTAGGTTAGGGTTAGGGTTAGGGTTAAGGGTTAGGGTTTAGGGTAGGGTAGAGTTAGTGTTTTTAAGCCTTTAAAGGAATTTTAGGTTAGGGTTAGGGAGTAGGCGTAGGCCGAGCCCTAGACTTCGTTAATGGAGTAGGCGAGGTACGGTCCGCATACTTAGATAGTAGTATTTAGTACCAGAGGTATCCGGATCGCGTAGCCCAGGTACGTTTCCCGGTAGTACCTGGGGAGCATATGACCTCTCATCCTACAACTTAAGACAATATTCAACATTCGGATATAGGCAGTTATTGCCTATCACAGACGTGCTTTTATAGCCCAGAAAGAACGCGTTACTAAGTTGGTACGCGACATCCCGTAATACTAATAGCAGGCATCGCTGCCGCAAGCATTTTTACTACTACTAGATACAATAATGTAACCAAACCGCACCCCTATTCCTCTTGGTTGTGGGTTACTTCATTGTATCTACATTTTTACACTGGCGCAGCGATCGCGCGGGCTATAGGTAGTTAGTCACTACTATAGAGGCTAAACCTGAGCTATACTAGTGGCCGTATTGGTTCAAGGGATAGAGATTCTATTTTCTTTAAAATGTGGGGTTAGCCCTTTAAAACTCGACAGGGGTAGTGCGTGAGGGTGTTCTTTGTTCATTTCAGCAACCGAGTAAACATGATGTGAGTTAACAGGAAGTGTTCGAAAAAGAATGCGTTCAAGCGACCTATCTCGCCT
>NW_014578439.1:0-1690 GCF_000485595.1 Priapulus caudatus
TATAGCGTCTATAGCACCTCTATATAGCGTCTATAGCACCTCTATATAGCGTCTATAGCACCTCTATATAGCGTCTATAGAGACTCTATATAGCGTCTATAGCACCTCTATATAGCGTCTATAGCACCTCTATATAGCGTCTATAGCGCCTCTATATAACGTCTATAGCGCCTCTATATAGCATCTATAAAGACTCTATATAGCGTCTATAGCACCTCTATATAGCGTCTATAGCNAGAGAGAGAGAGAGCGAGAGAGAGAGAGCGGGTCATAATGTACAGCCTGATGTAGAGTACACAGTACACACAAACTCTGTTTACTCGTTTTACTACTTTTATTTGCCAACTTTCATTGTAGCTGCTAACACGGACCCAGCACGGGCTCCCCCACCCCTCCCCTCCCCCTCCCCCTCCCCCGCACACGCACACGAGCGGCCATGTTGGTTTTACTGTACATCGCCGGATGTGTGTAGTAGTGGCGCTCCCGTCACACGCGGGCCCGGGGGTGCGTGACATTTGTCCGCACGTGATAAAGTATCACGATCTGTAGCTGGCGGCCATTCGGCTAGTTATGGTAACAGCTGGGTACTAGGGTGAGGGTACATGTACGGTGGCTGGTGAGGGTACATGTACGGTGGCTGGTGAGGGTACAGCCACCGTACATGTACCCTCACCAGCCACCGTACATGTACCCTCGCCAGCCACCGTACATGTACCCTCACCAGCAACCGTACATGTACCCTCGCCAGCACCGTACATGTACCCTCACCAGCCACCGTGCATGTACCCTCACCAGTCACCGTACATGTACCCTCACCAGCCACCGTACATGTACCCTCACCAGCCACCGTACATGTACCCTCACCAGCCACCGTACATGTACCCTCACCAGCCACCGTACATGTACCCTCACCAGCCACCGTACATGTACCCTCACCAGCCACCGTACATGTACCCTCACCAGCTACTGTAGGCAGGTCGATTGATGCGCGCATGTCTCTTCGCGTTTAATTAAGGAAACGAGCAAATTAATGTAATTATTTTCATGAATTATATAATTGAAACGAAATTAATCACAGAGATTTTAATTTCGGCGCGGCGTGCATAAATCGAGCGTTGGCGCGTCTGCCTTTGATTAGGCTCTTCATGACGTCGACCTACTCCAATTAATCCTCTTCATTTGATGTTGCGGAGGAGGCAGCAACGCTGATTATTTTTAATTTCACAGCTTCTGTGGGCAGTCATGTTCCCACAGCAGCAGCAGCAGCAGCAGCAGCAGCAGCGCTATATAGAGGTGCTATAGACGCTATATAGAGGTGCTATAGACGCTATATAGAGTCTCTATAGACGCTATATAGAGGTGCTATAGACGCTATATAGAGGCGCTATAGACGTTATATAGAGGCTCTATAGACTCTATATAGCGTCTATAGCACCTCTATATAGCGTCTATAGCACCTCTATATAGCGTCTATAGCACCTCTATATAGCGTCTATAGCACCTCTATATAGCGTCTATAGAGACTCTATATAGCGTCTATAGCACCTCTATATAGCGTCTATAGCACTTCTATATAGCGTCTATAGCGCCTCTATATAACGTCTATAGCGCCTCTATATAGCGTCTATAGCACCTCTATATAGCGTCTATAGCACCTCTATATAGCGTCTATAGCACCTCTATATAGCGT
>NW_014578439.1:3293-3950 GCF_000485595.1 Priapulus caudatus
ATAGCGTCTATAGAGACTCTATATAGCGTCTATAGAGACTCTATATAGCGTCTATAGCACCTCTATATAGCGTCTATAGCGCCTCTATATAGCGTCTATAGAGACTCTATATAGCGTCTATAGAGACTCTATATAGCGTCTATAGCACCTCTATATAGCGTCTATAGCACCTCTATATAACGTCTATATAGCATCTATAGCATCTATAGAGACTCTATATAGCGTCTATAGAGACTCTATATAGCGTCTATAGAGACTCTATATAGCGTCTATAGAGTGTTCGTATCTGGAACTGCAATATCTAGAACCTATTTTTACGGATTAGAGAATGAGTCACTCACACGGCTGCGTTGGAAAACGCGCGCACGCGCACACGTGCACACGCACGCGCACGTGCACGCGCACGCACACGCACGCACGCACGCACACATCAACATGTCGCTGCGGTATAATGTAGCTCCCCGCTAACGATGCCATATAATGGAAAGTAGCAGCTGTTGCCGAGTGAGAGAACAAGGAGAGAGAGAGCATGAGGGGGAGAGGCAGAGAGATAGAGAGAGGGGGAGGGAGAGAGAGAGAGGATCAGAGAGGGGGAGGAAAGAGGAAGGGGAGGGAGATAGAGAGATAGAGCGAGAGAGAATGAGGTGAGAGAGAGAG
>NW_014578439.1:4659-10749 GCF_000485595.1 Priapulus caudatus
GAGAGAGAGAGAGAGAGAGAAAGAGAAAGAGAGAGAGAGAGAGAGAGAGACGTACGGCGGTCGCCAGAGGCAACAGCGGGACGAGTAATTAACAAACACGACAAAGTAAACTATAATTGTGTCGGATAAATAGACACATTGATTAGCTACGGCACGGCTACGTCACGCTACGTCACGGCGGCGCGCGCACCACAGAGCATCCCCGCCGCCATTACTGCTGCTCGGCTGCCCCGAACACCCGACACGGAACACACACTAGAGGCGCATTCATAGAGAAGAATATCATCGAGTTTTTAGATTTTTAGATTTCTTGATAGGGAGGAAGACTGGCAGGGTGGAATGATCGGATGGTAGACGGGAGAGCGGGGGTTGAGAAGATCAATCAACAATCAATCAACAATGTAATACAATCAATCAACAATGTAATACAATCAATCAACAATGTAATACAATCATTCAACAATGCAAAACAATCAATCAACAATGCAAAACAATCAATCAACAATCCAACACAATTAATCAACAATGCAATCGGGACAATTACCATTCAACAATTTCTCCTAATTAAATGGTGTAACATGTACCAGCATCTAACGGTCTACATACAGCACTACAGCACTACACGTGAGCTGTGTGAAACAAGGAAGGCTTGTGTGTGACCCAGCCACAGGTGTTTCCCACGCGACACAGCCACGTTGTTGGTGATATCCTGCCTGGCGTGGGTCCCCGGGGAGGGGTGAGAGATTGTGTGTGTGTGTCTGTGTGTGTGTGTGTGTGTGTGTGTGTGTGTGTGTGTGTGTGTGTGTGCGTGCGAGCGTGGTGCGTGCGTGCGCCGCGTGTGTGTGTGTGTGTGCCGAGCGTCGCGTGGTGTGTGTGTGCGTGGCGAAGCGTGCGTGCGTGGTTGCGTGCGTGTGGTTATTGTGTGTGGTAATAAGCTTGGGAGGGATTGCTGGGTAATTAACTGTAAACCATAGCGCGATAAGTCTTCGTGCCGCGCCTAGACAGCTGACGACAACCGCATGTGTCACGTGATGTAATGTCTGTGACCGGTCGCTGGCTGCTGCTGCTGCCGTTTACTCATGCGGGGTGGGCGGGAGGTGGGGGAGCGGGGGGGGGAGAGGAAAGATGGTGGGGACGGAGGAGGGGAGCATGGAGGAGGGGTGGGCGAGAGGAGGGGAGACGGGGATGGGGTGGTGGGGAGGAGGGGGGAGCGGAGGAGGGAAGAGGCGGGAGAGGAGAAGCGGAGGAAGGGGAGGCGGGGGTGAGGGTGGGGGCAGGAGAGGGAGCGGGGAGGGATAGGGCGGAGGGAGGGGGGGGGGGCCGGGGTAGATAGGGGCGAGAGGAGGGGAGCCGGGATGGGTGGGTGGTTAGAGGGGGAGTGGGAGGAGGGTGGGCGGAGAGGGGTGGGTGGTAGGAGGGTGGAGTGGGAGGAGGGGTGGGTGGTAGGAGGGGGGAGCCGGAGGAGGGGTGGGGCGGGAGGAGGGGGAGCGTGGGGAGGGGTGGGAGCGGATATACGGCGTCCGCGTGTACGTGCGTGCGTGTATGTGCGTGCGTGAACGTGCCTGTACATGCGTGCGTGAACGTGCGTGTGTGCGCGTGCGTATGTGCGCGTGCGTGTGTGCGCGTGCGTATGTGCGCGTGCGTGTGTGCGGGTGCGTGCGTCCGTGGTACCACGTTTCACTCGCATCGCACGACACGCCGACGTAACCCGACCGGTTACCGGGATATCGTCACCTACACCCCCACACCCGGTGACCGGTCGCACCGACCACGCGCGGAGGTCCCGTCGGTCAGTACTCATGATTAGTCCGACGTTCGTGCGTCGGCTGCCGCGCGACAGCAGCGGCTGTAATACAGCGCCATTAGTGCAGACAAATGGCGCGATTATACCGAGAACCCGCTGCAACCACGCCGGGGCCACGCAATCTGTCTTTGTCTCTGCTGCGAAATTAATTTTGCCAATTTGTGTGGTATTAGGCCGCCACGGGAAGTCGGCGCTATTACAGCCGCCTGCAATTAATGACGAGTATTACACGGACCCGGCCAATGTACACACACAGCAGCAGCAGCAGCAGCAGCAGCAGCAGCAGCAGCAGCAGCGCAGCAGTAGCAGTAGCAGCAGCAGCAGCATCAGCAGCAGCAGCAGTAACAGCAGCAGCAGCAGCAGCAGTAGCAGCNTCCCGGGTACGGGGTGGAGAGATGTGTGTGTGTGTCTGTGTGTGTGTGTGTGTGTGTGTGTGTGTGTGTGTGTGCGGGCGTGCGTGCGTGCGCGTGTGTGTGTGCGTGCGTGTGTGTGCGTGTGTGTGTGTGTGTGCGTGCGAGCGTGCGTGCGTGCGTGCGCGCGTGTGTGTGTGTGTGTGCGAGCGTGCGTGCGTGTGTGTGTGCGTGCGAACGTGCGTGCGTGCGTGCGTGCGTGTGTATGTGTGTGTGGTAATAGCTTGGGAGGGCTTGCTGGGGTAATTACTGTAAACAATAGCCGACTAAGTCTTCCGTGCCGCGCCTACGACACTGACGACAAACCGCATGTGTCACGTGATGTAATGTCAGTGACCGGNCAATCATCAACAATCCAACAACAATTAATCAACAATGCAATCGGGACAATTACCATTCAATCAATTTCTCCTAATTAAATGGTGTAACGCATGTACGCAAGGCATCTAACGGTCTAACATACCAGGCAACTACAGCACTACAGTGAGCTGTGTGAAACAATGAAGGGCTTTGTGTTGTGCCCAGCGACAGGTGTTTCCCAACCGACACAGCCACGTTTTTTGGTGACATCCTGCCTGGCGTGGTCCGCCCGGGAGGGGTGGAGATTGTGTGTGTGTGTCTGTGTTGTGTGTGTGTGTGTGTGGTGTGCGTGTGTTGATAGTGCGGACGTGCGTGCGTGCGCGTGCGTGTCGTGCTGGCGCGGTGTGTGTGTGCGTGCGTGTGTGCGTGCGTGTGTGTGTGTGTGCGTGGCGAGCGTGCGTGCGTGCGTGCGCGCGTGTTGTGTGTGTGTGGCGAGCCGTGCGTGCGTGTGTGTGGCGTGCGAAACGTGCGTGCCGTGCGGTGCGTGCGTGTGTATGTGTGTGTGGTAATGAGCTTGGGAGGGCTTGCTGGGTAATTACGTAAACAGATAGGCGACTAAGTCTTCGGTGCCGCGCGCCTACGACACTGACGAGCAAACCGCATGTTTCACGTGATGTAATGTACTGTGACCGGTCGCCTGGCTGGCTGCTGCTGCCGTTTACTCATGCGGGGGGCAGTAGGTGGGAGCGGGGGCGGGGAGAACAGATGGGTGGGCGGGAGGAGGGGGAGGGCAGGAAGGAGGGTGGGGCAGGAGGAGGGGAGCGGGGGATGGGTGGTGCGGGAGGAGGGGGAGGCGGGAGGAGGAAGAGCGGGAGAGGAGAAGCGGGAGGCAGGGGGCCGGGGGGGGAGGGTGGGCAGGGAGGAGGGGGAGCGGGGAGGGAGGGCGGGAGAGGAGGGGGGGGCGGGATAAAGGGGGAGCGAGAGGAGGGGGAGCGGGGGATGGGTGGGTGGTAGGAGGGGAGTGGAGGAGGTTTGGAGCGGGGGAGAGGAGGTGGGTGTAGGAGGGTGGAGTGGAGGAGGGTGGGTGAGGAGGGGGAGCCGGAGGAGGGGGTGGAGCGGAGGAGGGGAGGTGGAGGGGAGGGTGGGAGCGGATTATACGGCGTCCGCGTGTACGTGGCGTGTCGTGTATGTGCGTGGGTGAAACGTGCCTGTAACATGCGTGCGTGACGTGCGTGGATGTGCGCGTGCGTATGTGCCGAACGTGCGTGTGTGCCGTGCGTATGTGGCGCTGCGTGTGTGCGGTGCGTGCGTCCGTGGTAGTTAAAACCCACGTTCCGTGCGTCGCATCGCACGAACGCCGCACGTAACCCGACCGGTTACGCGGATAATCGTCAACCTACACCCAGCACTCCGGTGAAACGCGGGCAACCGACCACGCGGCGAGTACGTCGGTCAGTATACATTGATTAGTCAACGACGTTACGTGCCGTCGGCTGCCGCGCGACAGCCAGCGCTGTAATACAGCGCCATTAAGAGTGCAGACAAATGGCGGGCGATATTACCGAAGTAACGCCGCTGCAACCACGCCGGGCGCACGCAATCTGCTTTGTCTCTGCTGCGAAATTAATTTTGCCAATTTGTGTGTATTAGCCGCCCACGGGACAGTCGGCGCTATTAACAGCCGCCTGCAATTAATGACGAGTATTACACGACCGCGCAAATGTACACACAACAGGGCAGCAGCAGCAGCAGCAGCAGCAGCAGCAGCTACGCAGGCAGTACAGTAGCAAGGCAGCTAGCACATCGCAGCACAGCAGTAACAGCAGGCAGCAGGCAGCAGACAGTAACAGCACAGGCAGCAGCAGCAAGCAGCAGCAGTAGGAGTAGCAGCAGCAGCAGCAGCAGCGTTGTAGCAGCACAGGCAGCCAGGCAGCAGCAGTAATAGCAGCCGCAGCAAGTAACAGCAGTAGTCAGCTAGCAGCAGCAGCAAGCAGCAGAGGCAGTAAGCAGCAGCAGCCAGCAGCAGCAGCAGCGAGCAGCAGGAGCAGCAGGAGGCAGTAGTAAGAGCAAGCAGTCGTAGTAGTAGCAGTAGTAAGTAGTAGTAAGGTAGTAGTAAGTAGTAGTAGTAGTAGTAGTCAGTAAGTAGTAAGTAAGTAGTAGTAGTAGTAGTAGTAGTAGTAGTAGTAGTAGTAGTAGTAAGTAGTAGTAGTAGTAGTAGTAGTAGTAGTAGTAGTAGTAGTAGTAGTAGTAGTAGTAGTAGTAGTAGTAGCAGCAGCTGTAGTAACAGTAGCAGCAGCAGCAGCAGCAGCAGCAGCAGCAGCAGACGACACCGAGTACAAATTGAATTACCGCCTCCATCCATCCACCCACCCCTCGTGTCGTGGGCGGCGACGACGACGATGATGGCGATGTCGACGCCCGCCTCCGTCGTGAAAAACGACGTCGGTCGGTCGGCGCCGACAGCAGAACCGCCGACGACGGCGACGATGTGCCGATCCGCATTTTGCGAGGCGCAGCAAATCCAATCTGTGGGTCCGGCGGCGAATCACTCACTGGCGGTTTATTTTGACTTTTCATTAAAGCGAAGGTAATTATCTTAGGGCTTTGGATGGCGGCACGTTATTACCTGCGGTAATGCAGACGAATTGCCCCTTCTTGATAGAAACAGCTCAGCGCAGCTGTCGCCATCGTTGCCGCCAGCAGCCGCCGCACCGTGGCAGCACTGTGCCGTCGCCACGGGCGCGAGGCACCGCTGCCATGCCGTGTCACTATGTGAGATGGGATGCTGGCGTTCCGTGTCGCATGCATGGGTTCCGTGTCGTATGCTTCGATTCCATGTCGTTTTCGTCTGTGACGTGGGGTATGTGGTGCATTTCGTATCGTATCATACTATGCGTCCGTTCCGTGTCGCCTGTGTTTCATTAGCATGCTACAACTACGTATACCGTTTTATAGTAGCGAGATTTCACGTCATCATCCTTGCACTACTACTACTACATCACAACACATTATCACGACACACGAAAAGCCGCGAAAGACATAAAAAAACACGTGACATTCAATGACGTCATCATCGCCGCCTCTCACAGGATTATTTATGGTTGCATAAAAACACCGCTTGATCGCGTCGTAAAAAATGCCGCGCCGCAGCGACACGCGTCTCGCGAGATCTCGCCCGCGCGCGGCATGGGTTCATACATTATGAAGAATATTCTACAATAATTTTTGTCGCTAACGACGCTGTCACCCCACCGTCCTCTCCTGCCTCGCGCGCATACGCGGGCGACATTAATGTGCGTACGACGGCGCGGACGGGGGCAACATTGTTGCGAGAGTAGGCCTACCCAACCATGCACGTACGCGCGCACGCGCATACACACACACACACACATGCACGCACGCACGCTCGCACGTACACACACACGCATACGCACCTGTACCCGCGTATGCACGTACCCACGTACACACGCACATACACACACACACACGCGCGCACACACGCGCGCACGCACACACACACACACACACACACACACACACACACACACACACACTTACACACACGCAAACACACAC
>NW_014578439.1:13347-25083 GCF_000485595.1 Priapulus caudatus
GGGGGCAGGCAGGGTGGGGGAATGCAGGGGTGATGGGTGGAGGGGTGTTGGGAGGCAGGAGTGGTGTGGGTGGGGCAGGCATGGGTGGAGGGTAGGTGGGTGGTAGGGGTGGTGGGAATGAAAGTTAGTAGGGTGGAATTGTGGAGGGTTGGAGGAGTGGAGGGAGAGGTGGTAGAGAGGGGGGAGGAATTGGAATGGAGCGGATGGAAGCGATGGAGGGTTGGAGGAGTGGGCGACATTAGATGACCGGGATGCGTCACCTGGATCTGAATCTGGATCGTTTTCTGCGTAGCCCACGGTTACGTGGATAATATAACGCAGGGATAGCTATATAGGGAACGCTATAGCTAGCCATGGGGTGTGACCTAGCTTGTGCTCATGCGTGCGTGCGTGCGTGTGTGCGTGAGCAAGGCTCCATGCTGCTTCCCAACCGATTCCTCAATAAAAATTGCATAGGTCGCACCGTCGGTAAAAACATTTCTTTGAGAGGACGGCACGTTACCTCTTCAAGCTGATAGTTTTTATCTCAAGGTGATTATTCTGTGGCATACTGTAATCAGTGTTAGAGCTTTAAAAGAAAAACCACTCGCCAAACTGGGCAAGTGAGTCAATAAGTTAACTCGCCCAAACGGAAACTATACTCGCTCAAATTTTAAAACAAAAATGCTTGTCAAACAATAGTGAAAAAACACAAAAACACCATTGATTTAACTACACATGTAATTCATTGATCACGTTTCTCAAAAACTCAAAGAAAAACTCTCCTCTGAAAGTTCGTGTTTTCATTTTCATTTTATTTACTTTTATTCTCGGGCTGCTTTGCCCCATCAATGAAACGCCACGTTACGCCAATTTTATTGACTTGTTAACACCAAGGCGAGCCAGTAGTAGCGCCGTCGCTACACTACCCTCGATGCGTACAGGGCAAGAAATTAGCCAAAATGTGAACAGGCCCACCCAAAATTTTAGCAGGCCCTTAGACAAATGCAACAGCTAGGCCCTTACAAGTTTGAACAGGCCCTTAATTGTGTTCAATTTATTCCATGATTAATACAAGTATTAGCTTTGTGTTTATTAGGCATACCAGGCTTGTCACAAGTAGCAGGGTAAACCAAGAAAGTAAGCGACTGTCTGCTGCCGCAGGCTGCACACGAACAGCAAAGCTGCGAGAGGGTTGGTTCAGGAAGTGGACCCTGATAAGGGGGGTCAGGGGGCCCTCCCCCGGGATTTTTTTTTGTAAAATTACACCTAGCTCTTAGATGCAATTTCCTGCACTCTGAGGCAGCATTTTTAAACAATCTTCATCACAAAAATATCACTTTTGAGTTGAGTATTTTAATCTTTGGGGGACACCAAAGACTAAAATACTTACTTAAAAAAAGAGAAACATGAACTTCAAATTGCTGAGAGTTGAACTGCTCAGTCTCTGTCACTGTATTTGTGCAAGTACAATGCTAAGGCAAAGTAATGTGGTTAAAAGTTAACCTATCTGCCAACTGAATAGCTAACACGGCCTCGACGCTTAATTATTTTCAGATCAGATAAATATATATATATAGACAGATAGATATATATAGATAGATAGATCTATATATAAGATATAGAGATATATATCGATATTATACACTCCTGATATTACAATATTATTATACATGGAAAATCGTAATGAAATTCACACAACGTGTATTTTTGCGTGCCGGCACGATCATTGCGTGTCATTCCCGATTGCAGCTTTTTCATCAATTCCAGGAAAGAATTTTGCTGTCCTCCTCTGATCCTAGCGGTGCCCACCCCCCTATAATGAACGTGCCCAACGTGACTTTTAAACAATCCTGCACTCCCCCCCCCCACACGTGCATCAATCGATATGCTGCCCCAGGCAGGTATACACAGCCACGCTGTGCTGGGGCTGCACGCTTTCGCGGGCTGCTTTTTTCGGCGACCTTTGATAATATAAAGTGAGGATGTCGTGTGGTAGCCGCCCTTCACAATCGCTACAACTGTATTTCACCAATGTTTGGATATTATAACGAAAGGAACCAACATTTGATTAAAGTTTTAGACAATTATTTTTACTCGCCAACATGGGCGAGTCAGCTTTAGCATTTACTCGCCCGATATTATTTTCACTCAACATTGGCGAGCGGGCGAGTGCCAAGCTCGTTCGCTGCTGTAATCTGGGGTCCAAAATTATCTTTCATTCATCTTTAAAAATCTGTAATTTACATCATTTTAGAAATTTCTGCACGACAAAACATTCTGGGATCCTAATTTCATACACTAACACAATCAGAGTTAAGTGTCTTGTCACGAGACAGGAGTAGTAGATGTGCATGGTAGGAACTAGACCGAATAATTCTGTCCCATATAACCTTTTTTATATTTTGGTGAGGGCTATTGGGACAGAACGGGGTTCATTGAAATTTTGTGAGATCGCGTGCAAAATGCATGTGCTGCTAATGCGGCCCGTACGCCGCTATTGGCGCGAAAAAAAACCTACCGTTCTCTTCTACATGGCTTTACCTTGCTACTGATATGTGTATACAGTCACTTCAATGGTTATTCTCTTCTTAAAAGATTGTTTTTCAGAAACCCCGCTTCATTTAACTTTAGTAAATTACGTTCGCCATTTACAAACAATCAGACCAATCAGAGCGAGTCTATCAGCCCTCCTGCAGCGCCACAGATACAAGCGAGAACCAGGGGCTATTGTAAGACTTGCTCTGATTGGTCTGATTGTTTGTAAATGGCGAACGTAATTTACTAAAGTTAAATGAAGCGGGGTTTCTGAAAAACAATCTTTTAAGAAGTGAATAACCATTGAAGTGACTGTATACACATATCAGTAGCAAGGTAAAGCCATGTAGAAGGGAACGGTAGGTTTTTTTTCGCGCCAATAGCGGCGTACGGGCCGCATTCGCAGCGCATGCATTTTGCATGCGATCTCACAAAATTTCATTGAACCCCGTTCTGTCCCAATAACCCTCACCAAGATATAAAAAAGGTTATATGGGACAGAATTATTCGGTCTAGGTAGGAACTAACGATCAATCTAATGAAATGTGCCGTTTAGAATTAACTTGCGTTTCCCCGAACTTGTACTTCCTACGTAAAAAGCTGGGTATACATATAAACCCGATCAATTATTTTGCACATGACGTCATGTACCTCTAGGCGAATATACGGACAACCTTATCATTAACTTTTGTAAGAATGAATGTTTTTTTCTGCACGATTCAAGAAAAAACCACCTTTAATTCACTCCAACGTGGCGCTGTCGCACGACTCCGCCACACGAGGGCAGCACCGTCCAACAGCCGGTGGGGAGGCAGTGCTGTTCACACATTCGCACACCAGCTAGCATCAAACACAATGGCTGACCACACCGACGAATCTACAACGCCAATATTCACCGCAGAGCAGGCAAAAGGTGACTCGCGTAGTCCATCTCGCAATTTGCTTGGCACGGACTAGTGTACGCAGTTAGATTAGGAGGATACTGGTTATGTGTTTGGTTCCCGTAGTGTTGTATAGAGACAGTGGTGGTGCCGATCGTACAGCATGCGACACAAACAAAAACAACCGGTCGCCAAGTACTAACTAATCAAATATTACGAGGTGTTAAATGATAAAGTTACACGCGTTTCGTGCGAAGGAAATATAGCGTAATTAACTAGTACGTACTGCGCATCTTTCTGATGTGAGTTTGTCTGTTCATCGCGAGTTTTTCACAGAGAATTCAAAATGCATGACATTCTTCTCTCACGAAATATCCAATCTCTTTCGTCCGATAGAGGGCGCCATAGTCGCGTTCTGGTTATAAGCACCAAATCATCCAGAACGGCCCAAAATTCTCGTGTTCCTACGATCGTTTCCCACGCAGTCATAAAAACCTTAGCAGAGTATATCTATATAATGATTCCTTTCATCTCTCTCGTGCACCGTTAAAATAAATGTGCTATAGAGACTTACGTTCTAATTTCTTAATGCCATCAACAACGAACCGCTCCCAACTCGTTGCAAACTTTTAATCCCTCCTCCTCACTCACCGCCACCTCCTTGCTCATGTATCTTCCTCTTCCTCCTCCTCCATCACGTATCAGAGTATTTAGTTATTGTGATTCCTTTCGTCTTTCTCGTGAGCGAGTAAAAATAAATGCTATAGATATAGGCCTACATGTACTAGGGTTCTCCAAGAGCAGCCAGCGACCCGCCAGGCTATCGTCGAGCCCGCCATCCTAAAATGCACCCGCCACTCTAAATATCATAGCCGCCATGCTAAAAGCATGTTAAAAGCCTTCGGCGATTTTGCAACTATTACCGTAAAGGCAGCACCCCCATTCTATAATGAAAAAGCTTGGAGAACCCTCTGTACGTTTCCAATTCAGCAGCCCTCCTGACGCGCCATCCGTCCCTCCTCCTCGCTTACGTACCTTTCTCCTCCTCCTCCTCATCCTCCTCCTCTTCCTCCTCCTCCTCCTCATCCTCCTCCTCTTCCTCCTCGTTCTCATCCTCCTCCTCCTCCTCATCCTCCTCCTCATCCTCCTCCTCATCCTTCAATCCTCCTCCTCCTCTATCCTGCTCGTTCTCTCCTCCTCCTCCTCCTCCTTCCTCGTTCCTCTCGGTGGTGTCGAGGGGCGGCCGCGGGCGTCCTCTGCCGTGGGGGCCGTCCGTCCTGGCTTGGGCCCTCGGGTGCGTGGTGGGTCGCTGCGTGGGGCCGGGGGGCGGTGCGGCTGGCATCGCAGAGCTTCTCATCGCGTGGCCGTGCCGGGGCGCTGGGGGCCTGCGCTTGCGTGGCGTGCGGCTGGCGGGCGCTCGCGGCCATCCTCCTCCTCCTCACTCACGTATCTTCGCGTTGCGCAGCTGCCCTGGTGGACATCCTCGAGGCGTTTAAGCAGCCTGACAACGTGACTAAGATGGAGGAAGCTCGCGACAACGCTGGCACGGACATGATGCAGACAATGATGGTGGTCTTCCCCATCGCGACGCAGATACAGATGGAGGTGATACCGCACTATGGCTTCCCCGCCGATGGAGAAGGTGAGTGAGGGCTCCTCCTCTGAGGAGGAGGAGGTGGCGGGTGTCTCCCTTCCCGTAATACCTCGGGGGGGGGGGATGGCTGGTTGGCTCCTCCTCTTCCGAGAAGGTGGCGGGTGTCTCCCTCCCCGTAATATCTCAGGGGATGGCTGGTTGGCTCCTCCGAAGAGGAGGAGGTGGCGGATGTCTCCGGATACTGATCCCGATACTTCGAGGATGGCTGGCTTGCTTCTCCCCTGATTCAGACAAGGAGATTAGGGGCATAGCCAGCCTTTCCAGGAGGGAGGATTCCTTCCAAGAGGGGGATTCCTTCCAAGAGGGGGATTCCAAACCTACTATATTATACTAATAAAACTTCGTTAAAATTTTCGTTTCATGCTTTTATATATATACTGTATCAGATATGTGCCATTTTGATACAAACCAGGGGGGATTCCGGAAGGCCTGGAATCACCCCTGGCTATGCCCCTGGAGATGCCTCCCCTTTCGATACCCTGGGGATCGGGATGGTTGTTTATACGATGTGTGCGTCTCCGAGAAAAACAATCATTGTTCACGTTGTTATTGGCTTTCACCAATCGGGATATTAATCTAACGATAATGAAACATTTCTACGTATTTACTCGGTCCAGCTGAGGCTTGCAGGCCGTATCAGTGTGTGATTGCACTCACCTGCGTTGCTCTGTGCTACAGGAATCATCAAGTTTGCCCAGATTGTGCGCAGCTTGGAGAAGGAGAGTGCAGAATTGGCGGAGCTCAATGAACAACTTAGATCGATTTTCATTCCAAAGATGGCAGCACCGGTGACGTAACCCGACCAACGCCCCCAACAGTACGCAAGCCTTCCCGGCCTGGATGAGGCTCTTGATATGTTATGTTGCATGAGATTTTCCCTACAAATTCTGCCAATTATGTTAAGTCCAGATAAAATTTTACTGCGTGTTATAAGCCCAGATAAAATTTTACTGCGTATATTAAGCCCAGATAAAATTTTACTGCACAAGTTAAACAAGATACTTCTCTAATTGTAATTGTTTATACCAGTAGGCATGCTATGGGTTGTAAGTTAGCTGTTTTTAAGCAAGCTGTGATGGCTTGGATTCACATACTCGACGTAAATTATGTGTTTTTACGAATAAATTATATCTATACTGACTGCTTTTTGCTTGTAAAATAAATTATTTTTCATAAATTGCTTGTCTCATTTCCGTTCTTCTTTTTCTCTCAGACTTTAAAACAATGTTGTTAAATAAATTGGTAAATAAATTGGTATTTTCTGATCAAGATAATAGGAAAGTGCAGTTACAATTTTTAAATTGAATTTCACATCTTTAATGTAAATGCATACATGTTTTATACCTCTTGTGCAGAAATCTGGTTAACAAATAAATGAGTGAAAGCTTTTGGGTTGTGCAAACCCTATGATGCTTATAATTATAACCTGTGGCTAACCCGTGTTTTTCTATTGCCAGTATTAACCTGGTTTAGTATGGCAGAATAGAAATTAGATAAAACGGACGATATTCTAAACAGGCCCGTAGCCAGCTTTCTATTGGGGGGGGTTCGTTTTTCAATGTTGGCAATTTGCTCGGCAGGGGCGTGTACAGGATTTGTACCAGGGGGGTCTAACCGTAACCCATAGTTACGAGCACGCGAAGGGGGGGTATGGGGAGCCCTCCCCCAGAAATTTTTTAAAATTACACCCCCTCAGATGCGTTTTCTGCGCGAGCAAGGGGGGGTCCGGACGACTCCCTGGACCCCCCCTGTACACGCCCCTGCTCGGGCGCGAAGCGACCAGGCGAGGGAGCCAAGCGACCGAGCGGGGGGAGGGTGTGGGAGGGGGGTGTTCACTGTTCACCCTCCCGCACGATGGATATTTTGCAATTATTACACTAAAATGGAGCGACCTGAGGTGAAATTCTTGGGGGGAGGGGCTTGGGGGGGGGGTTCGTTCGAACCCCCCGAACCCCCCCTGGCTACGGGCCTGTTCTAAACACAGCTTAGTAGTGACGATGGATATCGGAAGTATTATGTTCTCTATCCGAGATGCAGGGAGAAGGAAGACGAAGAAGACTGATGTCACACAAAACACTTTTTGTCCGATTGTCCGAGAGCATCCGGATGTACAACGTATTTATTACGTCTAGTTAACATGGCCGTATATAGATGGCGTATCACTAGTTAAAGAAACACTGTACAGCAATTACTCTAAACCCAGCTCAGTACATGACACCTCCTCCCCTTTTAGTTAGGAAACACCATTGATCAACCAGAAAATTGTTCTGAAAATCCAAAATGCCCAAAACAAACACAATACTCGTTACAATGAAATGTACCAATTACATGTACCAATGAACACACTACACATACTGGTGTACTACTCTACAATACTAACACGACCAATGTGCACCTTCTTAAAGGCATAATAGGCCCATTGATTATGCAAAGTTGACGAATGCTACAGTAACTGGCACCTTCTGTAGTTAATAAGTACATTACCTTATAGCCAAACGCGTATTAGTTTGTCCAATATCACTGCTAATTACTAAGAAATGTCTAATTGAAATCTGTAAATTTGGTAATCTGGCGCCAACGCTAAATTGGTTGGCAAGCAAAATAGCCTCGAATTCAGTTAGGTGACGTCACATGTTGCTACGGGTGTTGCGCAGAGAATTGTTTGTCCTGGAATGCTTATAACGACTAATGAGCTAGTAGAATGTATCTTTGGGTGTATTCTCGGTATTGATGCCCAAGTAAATAACCGTGGGTGCTAATGAACGGGTACCCACATGTCTTCAATTTCAGACACAGGTGTATTCCTTTGACCAATATACGTAAATATGCGTAGTGCCGTCTGCTTTCCATGTTTAGTCTGTGGACGTGGTTAGTCTGCGATCCCCTTATAGTGTTGGCCCCCAACACAGCCTACTTCATTATCACGAGCGTCCGTGACTCGTACGTGGATTCCACGTTCATTACAATTAGAGATAACTGTTACGTATACAGTTACGGTACTGTACTATCACTAGCATTGCGTACGGCCGAGCATGCGTGCAAAAATGTCCGGTGCACTATAAATCTGTATCACACCTGTTTCGCCGTATCCGGTTTCGAAACTGTAGACAAGTCAGTCAACTGATTTCCTGGACTGCGGATTTCAATTAGACATTTCTTAGTAACCAGCAGTGATATTGGACAAACTAATACGCATTTCGCTATAAGGTAATGTACTTATTAACTACACAACGTGCCAGTTACTGTAGCATTCGTCAACTTTGCATAATCAATGGGCCTATTATTCCTTTAACTGGTAAAACACATCAACTTGAAACCCTGAAAACACCATAAAAATGGTAACTCTGGTTTTAGACTGTAAACAACCACCACGATTACATGCTTAGAGATCAAGAATCACACGCGGTATACGGATACGTGTAGATCTGCGCACGGTAAGACGACGCTGAGGCCAGGGAAAAGATACAGAATCCCTAGATGGACTTATGCTGACGATAAGAAATCCAAAGGAAAGCATGTAAGGCTCGTGCCTATCCCAGAATTTCAGAAGCTGGAGGCACAGGGGATTCGGGGGGAGCAGACGGTACTCCCAAGGGATGTGATGAAAGTACCCTTGGTTATCTCCCACAGAGGAGAAAAGCCTACCCTGTTGTTGGAGGATCAACAAGTGGAGGAACTCAAACCAGTGGAGGAGAGTGAGACACAGCAAGGACAGCAGTTGGTGAGCGTTCTGGCCGGCATGGCACCCACAAAGTTAGCTGAGCACCTACAGAACCTACTGGATAGAGTAGATACGTACGACTTTGAAATTGAGCACCGGAAGGTACACCATCACCAGAATGCGGATGCGTTTTCACGTAAGACGGTAGGAAAATGTCCGAACGAGAACTGCCCAGATAGCAGGGATGGAATGATGGGAGAGGATGCCCGACCAGCGATGGAGATGCACTCAGGGGAAGAGGAAACGCACGTTCGTGAGGAAGAAGACGAGGAAGGTAGTAGCGATGAACCACCCAGCTGCAGTAGGGGACGAGAGGATTCTACTTGGAGAGATGAACCACTGAGTCGTAATGGGAGGTGAGACGATTCTTCATGTGAGGATAAGGAGCAGCGTGGTCAGGTGTTTGTAGTGACCGATGGAGAGCGAGAGGATCGCAGAGAAAATCCCGAGGATCATGGGGAAGACCATGATGTATGGAACCCAGAAAATATTAGGAGATTACAGGATAAGGACCCTGTGATTGTTTTCTTCAAGGAACGAAAAGAAGCGGCGTTGGACAGACCTGAGTTTGCAGAAATTGCAGGAATGGGATCGGAGGCAAAACCGTACTGGGGACAGGAATCAATTACAGGTTCAGGAAGGTAAATTGTATAGACGATGGGAGACGCCATGCAGTCACGCCGACTCATCCCATACTTCCGCTGGTGATACCTAAGGAATTGCAAAGATAAATATTTCAGCAATTACATTACCATCGTACAGCAGGACATCAAGGAGAGAAACGGAGTAGATCCAGCATACAGCAACGGTTCTACTGGCCACACTACACGAAGGATATCTAGAGATGGTGCCAGTACTGCACTGTCTGTGCTCGGAGGCAACCTGGAAAAGGGTTGAGAAGGGGAAAGTTAAAACAGTCGGAAGTACGAGCGAGTCGAGAAAGAAAAGGGGAAGGCAGAGGAAAGGTTGAGGGGAGTAAGAGTAGAATTGGAAGACAAAGGCGTATCCGAGGGCGGATACTAACAGAAGTTGGGGGGAGTGTAGAGATTTCGGGGGTGTGTAACTCACATGAGCAGTAGACTAAATCAGGATGGATAGTTTAAACTTGCCGTATAGATAAAATAACCATATATAGACTAAGGACAGGATAAAATATGGACAGCACCTAAATATATCAACACCTGGGATGTGTCGATCGTGAGGGTTTAGAAAAGGTACCATTTATTTGGATATTAATTCATGCTAATTGGAACATCACTTTGTTTGGCACATTCGTTTCAAAGTTGAAGTGATACAAGATGGTTTCCTTTTTCTTTCCGGTCAATCAATAAATATATTTATCACATAAAAATATCGCGTCTAAAATAGATATGGCACTACTAAATTATCGATTTTTTTTGTTTGCGTTTGTCTAATGTCTCTTATATACAGACCCACATGTCGTGAGTGTATATAAAAAAGTACCACTGAATTATATATTAATTCATGTTAATTGGAATAACGCATCGTCTGGAATGACATGTTTGCGAGCGTGTGCGCGCGTGTGTGTATATATTATATATATATATGCAAGAATATTTTTATATTTATATATGTTATTCTGTTATTGATTTATTTATGCAGCGGTATAACTATATAGCAGCAGGTGTTAGCTAGCTCCTTGTCAACAACAACAACAACAACAACAGCAACAACAACAACAACAACAACAACAACTATAGCGCCACAAAACTGCCGCAGAAATTCTTTCTCGTTAGAGAAACGCGCGAACAGACCCGCGCATTAAGATGATCGAATAGACGAAGGATCCGTGGATAGATGGCGCCACTCACTTGTAGACGTCGTTTACTTTCGGCAGCTCGATCATTAATCTGATTACAGATGACAGATGAAATCCAGAAGCCGCCGTTCTCATCGTAGCTATAACGGACGATGCCAGGTTACTGCCAATTATTCTATTGCTAACGAGCATGGGGTTGTTGAGCTTTAATTATGAAGTGAATGCAAAATGACATCTCACTGACATTGATGTTTTACAACGGTAGGCGTTAGAGATAGAGCGTCAGTATAAGGATTATGGTAAAGGTCAGGGTTAGGGTTGGGGTTAGGGTTGGGGTTAGGGTTAGGGTTAGGGATAAGACTAGAGTCAGGGTTAGGGTTAGGGACAAGGTTAGGGATTGTGTAATTGATAGCATTGGGGTTAGGGTTAGGGGCAGGATTAATATAAAGGTCAGGGTTAGGGTTAGGGTTAGGGTCAAGGTTAGGGATAGTATTAGGGTCAGGGTTAGGATTGGAGAACGTATTCGAATCAGGGTTAGGGTTAGGGTCAAAATAAAGGTTATTGTTACGGTAAGGATTAGAGTTAGAGAGCTGTTTCTGCTCCGCTCTGAAGCGGGTGCACACTTTTCGAGTTAGTTCGTCCAAGTTATGTAAGAGGAATAAATGTTACCCCGTGTTTTTAGCAGAGGTGCCGCCGGCGTTCATATAGCGCTGTGTCAATTATTATAGAAAAAAATCGCGGACGATCGAATAATATCCTCCTGTTTGCTTGTATTATACCCTATTACACCATACTAAATTAATATCAATTGTTGCCTAAGGCATCATAACCATATATAACTCTATATATTGCAATGTCATTGTGACTTTGCCATTCTACCTTGACCCCTTAGTTGCAGATCTAACAACTTGGGGTGACATATTGGCTTTAAATTGTTTTCAGCGTTACAGGAAACGTGCGTTATGACGCCTCTCAATAGAAAGATGAAGTGTGTAACGTTTTTACTAAACGGAGTTTTTACGTACGTCTGTTAGAGCGATCATTACAGAGAAATATAATAAGAGATAGAATATATATACATATGTATATATATATATATATATATATATATATATATATATATATGTATATATATATATATATATATATATATATATATATATATATATATATATACTATATA
>NW_014578439.1:25108-41806 GCF_000485595.1 Priapulus caudatus
GACAGTGGCCAATGCAGGATTTCGAGGAGGGTAGTAAGAAACATGCGGGGGTATGCGGGTCCTCCCCCAGAAAATTTTGAATCCCCCATTTTCCTCCTGAAAGTAGGGGGGGATGATTGTACACGCCATCCCCCCCACGTCAATAAGTGGGGGGGATGCATCCCCCCATCCCCCCGCTATCTACGCCCCTGATGACAGCGATCACGTGATTCCCACCGGTTGTATAAAGGAAACCTGTGGGATGATGTGTGGCTTGTCATGTGATGTGCGTGACATTAAACATGACTTGATCACGCTTCTCTCGTGATGCATAATGGGAAAGTAGAAATCCCTACCCGTGCTGAGTTTGTGGTATAAATACTGGGCTCTCATAAATACAATCTCCCAGTAAGACGCTCAGCCCGGTCCAGCCCAGCCCAGGGTGGGGCGATCGGGATCGACCGAGACGGGTCAAGCCAGCATTGCGGCCACAAGCAGAAACACCTCATACCAAGGTAATCATACCAGTATCTAGTTAATACTAGAGTAGCTCATGGTGGTTTAGTATGCAAATTTATGTCCAGACCTAAACTCTTCAAGAATCCACTAATTGAAGGTCCAGGAAGAATATTTGGTTGGTAACACATTTCCCACTAACGGCGAAATATCTTTTTGGGCCACGCCCTTTTCGAGCGAAGTAGTACCATCCACCGTGACTGTATCTACAGAACCGTTGGACCTAGAAGGTTGCCCGACCACTCAAAATGTGCGCAATAGCCACATTATGGGGGGTCAGTAATACATTTTCATAGCCAAAAGTCAATGGTTTTTAAGATAATTGCATGTTACGTACTACATTTATTTGGATTTCGACACTTTTTGCCTTTACTACAGCCACAAAACGTCACACATTTTATGTTCCTTTCTCTGCAAGTGCACGTTTTGGTACTCATACATGATGTTGGTCATTTGCATGGAGGAGGCAGGTCATCGGGCCTGCACGATACTGGCAGTATCACTGGTGTTATGCCAACATCCGTTGCTTCATATCCATACTGGAGTGGATCTGGTTTGGTGACTGCAGGAGTTGGGGCTTGCAACCACATCTTACACTGCAGATATGCTCGCTTTATGTGTTCTCGTAGCGTTGATGAACAGCACACAAGTTGGCTGAAGTCCAGTTCTTTCTTGGAGTTGCGGTACTGCTCTTATCGATATTCATCGAAAGTGGAACAGTCTGTCTTCTTTAATCCAGACACAAGGAACTTTTCAGCATTGCTTGTTATCTGTGGTGACAGTTCTTCTACACCAAACCCTTCCAGTAGGGAGAGATCCATGGATGATTTCAGGCCAGACAGCTTTGGACCCACCTTGCTGGTACTGTCGCAACCGCTGAGAGCATGAATAGCTGGGAGACACGACACCAAACCGTTGTCCAGTTGATCAACCAACAGCTGGACTGGTACAGTTTTCTTTGTTTTCCGGTTACCAAGCTTCACGTACAGCTTTTGTAGTTGCCAGGTTTTGTTGAAGTGGAAGATGAGGTTGACAAAGACATCTGTGTCAGGTGAGTCAACCAAGACTGATTGAACCCCGTGTTTCACAACACCATCATTAATATGGACCATGATTCTGTCGTCAGCTTCTTCTTGGTTGCTTGAGAGCTCTGCGATCTGTGTTTTAGTGCCAGCTAACAATTTCCTGCATTCACCCTCATATATACTCCTCCAAAGAAGATCACCTTGTCCGACTCGACATTCTGCAGCATCCACTTGAAGACATACTCCTGCAACCGAACTTTGTTCAACATTGAGCTCCAGAACATATCAAGATCGACAGGGAGTTTCTGATTGTCAGACCTAATGGTGATAGTGATTTGTTATGAAGAACTTCTCTGTGCCCGTTCCATTTGCTTGATTGATGATTTTTGATAAACATAAAAAATAATGTCTATTCTTGTGGACTCGGAGCCTGTAGCAAGAATGCTGTTGGAAAGACTCTCAGCCAATTCCCCGAATGTGTGAAGGCTCATCTCTTTCATCTGTAGTTTACACACAAGTGCCATAAAGTCCACTATTGTTATTTGAGCGTCACTCTTTACATTCCTCGTCTCCTGTGGAAGTTGACTGACAAGTTCCCTGGCTAAGGAGGCTTTATCTGGCTTCTTCAATTTGATGCCATCTTTACATTCAGTGGTGAGGAACTGGGATGTGCTGGTCAATTCATACTTCAGTAGTTCTAGCATGCTGTACCCTCTTTCTCTAGCATAGTCAATGTACCTAATCGTTTCTGCAGCATCCTTTTTCGCCATTGATTTCTTCGCTGTGGACGGAGTAGAAGTACGTTTCACGAAAACAGTCTTGCGGTTGGTAGCGATTGTATCATGTAGGTGCTTCTCCTTATCCTGAAATCTGGTTTCAACAAACTCTTGATAACTCTTCTCACCAATTTCTAGGCATTCAAGTAAATCGTCAACAACCTCCTGGGGTATGTCAACTCCAGTAGAGATGTTCTGAAGTCTAATTTCAGCGCCGAACGGATTGTTGATGGATTTTATGTAATCCAGAAGCATATTCGCACAAACATGGCCAATCTTCGTAGAACTTGGATTGAACTCATGGTGTAGGCTCAGTTCACTGTCATCTTTGTCTCCCAATTTACACCATTCCAGCAGCTGTGCCACATGAAGATCTTTCTCATGCTTTTGGAGATTCCATAATGCTACTGCTTTTTTCTGTCTAGTCATCCCAATAATACCTCCAGCAACCTTGGCGGGTTCTTGAGTGCCATGTCAAATCCTACTGCACTGCCTTGTCGGAGAGTGTGGTACATCACCAATCCACCATCTGTAAAGCATATGTAGATACCCGGGAACTTCCTTTGTATGTCCAGGCAATCTTCAAGGGACAGCGTACCCCATCTGCTATAGCTTGTCCAGCCAAACCCGAAGGACAAAGGCATGCACCTCCGCACAGCTGAAACGAAAAGATGCCAATCGCCTTGCCGAATAGAGTGTGTAAGATCTCTCAGGATAGGATACAGCTCATCCAGAAACAAGCTCCAGTACCTCCCATTCTCATTACAGGCCGTTTCTTTCTATTTTGTGAACGACTTCTTCAAGTCTGCATGTAAGATCTTGCTTTCTTCTCAAATCTCTCTGAACTCTGTACGGTCAACATCTAACGCTTGCTGCATCTTAGTTTCCATGGTCTCTATTTGCTGGTCTAATTCACAACTAGTACTGTCCTGGTCAGGTTGAAACTTCTCAAACATAAGAACTGTCATCACCTCTGATACAAGACTGATTGCCTCCTTGCCTTTGCAATAGTGACCTGCAGTCCTGACACTATTCTCTACAACAAGCTTGCCAAAGGCTTCAGTCTCAATCAAAGCCAGATCAATACCGATACAGCCTAAAAACTTCCCAAGGCAAGCGATGATAATCTTCTCCATGTGAAATGGTCCCATTCCAAGGAATATGTTACCAAACTGATCTGGCTTCAACAGCTGGATTTCTTTGGCGATTGCATACACCCTTTCATCAGACCAGAATGCCTCTAACATGGCATTCTTTTGCTTCAAGACATCCTGAAAGTTAATCATGGATGTAAATATTGTGTCCATTTCGGTTGCGACATATGGAAGGATGGGTACAAATGCCGTCTTTGTAACATCAAACTTCAGTGGATCCTGGAGTGCACTCATTGTTGCTGTGAAGCTAGGAAAAGAGCCCTCCTCGCGATCTGTGTACTTCTGTAGGATTAGGGTTAGGGTTTCAGTAACGGTTAACAATAGGAACAGGAACAGTTATGAATAATTGTAGTGCGTAACATGCAGAAATCGGTTTTTGGCAATTATATTAAAAACCATTGACTTTTGGATATGAAAATGTATTACTGACCCCCCATAGGTCCAACGGTTTTGTAGATACAGTTACGGTGGACGGTAGTACTTCGCTCGAAAAGGGCGTGGCCCAAAAAGATATTTCGCCGTCAGTGGGAAATGTGTTACCAACCAAATATTGTTCCTGGACCTTCAATTAGTGGATTCTGGAAGAGTTTAGGTCTGGACATAAATTTGCATACTAAACCACCATGAGCTACTAGAGTATTAACCTCTGCACAGGGCAAGCAACTCACTACAGAGTGTTATCTAGTACTGTTTGGCTGCTCAGATCATTGTGTATATTTCTGCAACCCAGCAATAACGCTGTGTGAAATTTTTGGCACCATCTTTTTTTAGTCTGTTGACTACGGCCGAATAAAAGCCCCCGTGCCTATTCTCGGCGTAAACACTTTTATCAGCTTGTTCTGGTTTTACGTGTTGCTATTTCTTGTGTTGACACCTACACTACAATTCAGTGGTAAAACCTTAATTCGTCCTCACATCTAGACGTAAAATCGTCACACACAAAAACACGCACGGATATAATATATCAAGAGCGTATAAAGAAGGAGAGCGTACAACGGTGAAATGCTAAAACCAGGCATTAATAAACGGCGAAAATACCAGATTTTACCGCTTATTATCTCAGAGTAGGGGTATCGTAGGGAAATTCGGTTTGTTTTATATTAACAAGGTAGGTCAGCTGATCAAGAATAATGCAAAGAATCGTCAAAATAAAATGGGAAAAGTTTATTAATTCGACTAATACTGCAACATGGTTTCAGTATTTTACCGTTGTACGCTCTCCTTCTTTATACGCTTTTGATATATTATATCCGTGTGTGTTTTTGTGTGTGCGCGGGCGTGTGTACGTTTGTTAAATTGACTAATTTTACTCGTTCCTACGCCTGTTTGCCTACATTCTAAACAGTACAAGAATACTCCAACACTTTGATATTTTTTTTGTGTCACGACAATTAAAATATATTTAATATTATTATAATTTATTCAATTATAATTCATGCATCTTCGTGTGAACACTATAACGCTATCTCAACGAGTTGCAGAGAGATTATTTAATGGAGTCATTATAAATTATTGAAAGTGATAGTACGTTGGTAGCGTTACTGATAGTATATTAACAAGGAAGGACTGAACTCTAAGTATGAACACATTTTACTGATATACTTGATTAATTTTACTCGTTTTCACACCTCCTTGGCGAAACCTTAAACAATACAACAGTATGACGCATAAAATATAAACATCTGCGAAACCATATCTGCTCGCATGTGTGGGCGTACCTGTGGGGAACGCAGTAACTGTATTACCACGGCGAAAATACACGTTTTTAAAAGTGTGTAGATTTATAATGCAGCCGCTTTTACACTGAGAACATACATGTGCTTTATTGCAATTGAAATATACTAGTTTTTAAGGTGCAGCAAATGCGAATATGTTTTTTAACGCTATGATGAAAACCACACGTGTGAACAAATCTAATAGCTCTATTATTATTCTATATATATTATTTTCTATTATAGCTCAATTATTATAATAGCGATTATTTCGAGTTTTTTTTAGCGTTTTTTAGTGTTTATTCTTACTCTCATGATGCCTACCGTTGTTGCTTGAGTAACAGTAATTGTTTCAAATAACAATAAAATGTCTTGGAACCTCATGCAAAGACAAAATCATGCACGATTACAATTTTGCGTTCTCTTGTTGATTTTCACTGTCATGTCTCGTACTTTCTCGCGGTACCGCGAGACGTCAACAAGGGTGCAGTAATGCAAAAATTGCACCGGAGATAGTTTTGGTCAGATGTAAACACACAGGTGCATAGTAATTAGTAGCGTAACAGTACTAACACAAATAGGAGTGTAAGTTTTAACCTCATAAATATTAGTCTTCAAAAGTTGTTTGATTTGTGCTCACCCGCTCACACACTTTCCGCTGCGCCTCGTTGCGTACGGCCAGCGAGAATACTTATCACACACAAATAGATGCCTCTTTGTTTTAATTATGTTTGCTTGTCTGAGACGCCATTTGTGATTTTTGAAAGTCCGGACTCGAAAAAATGTATTGCTGGTATGATGTGGTCAAATCAATTTTTCTATGCTATAACTGCATAAAATATTAGTGTTTTGAATGTTGGTGGAATCAGTGATATTTTCGCTGTCAGATGAGACTATATTCAGCTATATTTAGTTTTTCTGATCAAAATTCTCGCAATAATCGTTTTAAGTGCGCATATAACGCGCGTTCGTTTCTTAGTACTTAATTTCTTGACATTTTTAACGCGCTACCCTCCACCCGCTTGATAATAGCTAGGTTGGTCAATCATATCAATTCTGGCGAATCAAATTACGCGTACGCAGTACAAAGCAGCAAGTGTATGGTTGGCCATCGTACTCAGAAATAATAATTTTTACTGCGGTAATGCGTAATCACATGAATGACTAGGAAATAGCACAGCTCTGTCCCTAAACACTCCCATATTACTATATTAGTATATTATATTAAACTAGATTGTTTCTTTATTTGACTTAAAATTTTCACTTAGTTTTAGGTGTGACAGCACTTGTTTGGTTCAACGATCTGATTGGGGCGTTGTGAGTTGATGCTGACGCGAACACGCAGAACTATATAAATACAAGGGTGCGTAAATGAATTGATAGTTTGCAACCTGCGAGTCCTAGTAGAAGGTTTTAGCTTTTGGCTAAGCGTGACAACACGTTTCAGATCTTTGTCAACAATTTCTATTTAAGACGAGAATATATAGCAGAAACGGTGTGAAATTCTGACCCATGTTTCGTCATCAAGCGAAACAATCTGACTGACTAATCAATAATCTACACGCCACGCAGACTTCTTCAAACAGCAGAGAGATTTCAGTTGGACCTAAACAATCCGTGTTTCCTAGCGTGCCCAAAAACCTCTTCAAAACGAGAAGCAAGGAACGACAAAAACGAAAAAGGAATTAATATCAACAACGATGAATGGAACCCGATTTGACAACGACAGCAACCAGATAGGTAGTCAGGAGGATGGTGAAGATGGATACGCTCTTAGCAACGTGTATTTCTACCAAACACCAACGTTCGCTAAAGTGCTGCTGTTAATGTTGTTTGCGACGACCAGTGCAGTCACACTGGTGGGAAACGGTCTCGTGATTATTATCATAGCAAAGATTCGCCGACTGCAAATACCAGCAAACCTCACGATCGTTAATTGGGCCTGTTATGACTTCATAATGGGACTCACACCAATCGCAGCCTTTATTCCTCATCAAACAAGGCTTCGTTGCGCGGCTTTCGTGGTCTACTCAGTGTAGCGTTTCGTGCTTCCCGGCGACACCTGATGGCGCCACCGGTCAACACCTGATGGCGCCACCGGTCAACACCTAAATGGCTAGCACACAATCTTAGGTATATCACTCACCCGTTGTGCCGGCCGTGATCGTCGCCTCTTGCTAGCCACTCGAGCGCTTTTGAAGCTACGGCGCTCCCGCAATAACCTGTTCTGCCATGTTCCGTATCGGTGCGTCGGAGAGTTAGTCAACCATGCCAGACGAGGGACGACACACACCACAGACACTACAACGGGGTAACCCCACCCCTGCCTGCCGGCCTTATACGTTACGTTGAATAACCAGTGCACACCTCGGGTAAGCACAGAGGTTAAACAAGTAGAATAAACTACGAACGCAGCCGGGCATAGGCCTACAGTAACCGGCGGCCTCTCCTCTCGTGCAGCCGTGCACGAGAGTTAATACTTCTCAATACCCGTACTCTAGCCTAGGAATATTAAACCAACCTGTTTAATATTGACTACTAGTAGTACTGTATTATTTACTCACCCCACAACGACAAGGACAATACGACAGTGCCTACTCACCAATTAACCGACGCGCCTGTCTCTCTCACCCATGAGGCAAGGCACACGCCAAACGACCGTGACCATGATACAGTACCTCGGGTTCTCGTATGCTAACTGTCACCATACCCGCCACACACACAGCTCACAGGCCACTCTACAGCATGCATACGCACGGAGTAGACATGGCTACACATACTAACTGACGAGTCCTCCCTCACTCGGCTACCGGGACGAACTGCAACACTAGTCCTCCCTCAACCGATTCCCGCGTAGAACTCATACCGTGTCTCTCGACACGTCACTGGCCTAGCTGTTTACACGGCCAGCGCCACTCACGGCCGCTGGAGGGGGTGGCTAACCCAACATGGCTGCCCCCATGCAGGGACTCGACTATATCTACATCGTTAATTGATGAGCTGGCAAAACAACACGAAAACGCACACTAATAAACAGCAAACATCACAAATAATTATACAGTCACAAACACAGATCACCCACACTCCGGTTCCCAGGGAGCCACCCTGTTAGGAACCGAGGCGATCGCCGTCCACCGCTACACCCCTCCCGCCTTCAAAGATCGACCGCCAGGTCGATCCCAAAGAACATACTAGTGCATGCCGACCGCCCATCCGACGCGGACGCGAGACCTTGCTGATCTATCTCGGTGCTGGCTTGTCGCTCCTTCCTGCCTTCTCGCTCGATCGCCGCCACTGCCTGCCTTGAGCCGTCGCGCTGCATTGCGCGGCGACGCCTTCTCAACAGGGCACGCGGGACGTCGCCATCACTGTCAGGGGGAATAATAAGTCACTCCTCACGAATGGGCCATCTCCAGCCCACCCATCGTCAGAGCTCCATCGCCTCCGGTGCAAGCTCCTCCCTCCGGCTGCGTCTCCTTCGTTCTGCCTAATAATGAGCAACTCACACGCACATTTCTGTAATCACAACAGGCCTTCCCCTACCAATCCTGAAATTTGTCGGAGTTTACAACCACACCCTCGACCATCACAGTTATGCGCGATTCCGGAGTTATCAAGGCATAATTCCGGAATCCGTCTTCAAACTCCGACACTGAATGGGGGAAGTACACCCAATTCCGTTCTGACAAGGGCTAATAATCATGCAATGCCCGTGGCGTGAGATTACGCGGTTACCAGCCGGCTCGAGAACCCACGTGACGCAACTACATGGTATGGCTCCCTAAACAGAACCGACCATCAGTGCTGGTTGCGATGCATTCCACAAACCTTAGGGGGGGGGTGCCGCTTGGCACAGACACGGATTCGTGCCCAGTATTGAAACCCTGCACTCGTCCCTACCCGCAAATGGCAGGCCCCGTGCCCCCTATATCCCGATTAACCCCAGCGTCAGGGAACTCCAGGCGCCCCTACAAGTTCTCCCGAAACAAGCTAACGCGCGACGAGCAACTGTCATCCTGGCCCCCCACGGAGCTCAGAATGCCCAGTGCGCCTGAGCCCTAGCGGCTCAAACGCCACCTGCAGAACCAGCCGGCCTCGGCCTACACCACTACCAAGCGCTCAACAAGGTGAGGTTGAGTATTATCAGGAAAATACCCTGGAGCAGGGGAACTCACCTGGATATGATCAGGTCATCCATAAATTCCAGACCCGCAGACCGAAAATACCGCAACCCGGCCGTACAGCACAGCATAGCCTCCCCGAAATCACTATGCAGCCTGAAACACTCGGGCTGAACATAACCCAGAGAATAATCTACCGAGACAGTGGTGACACACACACATCAGGGTTACCTTACCGCACCAAGAATCACCATGGCACGATAACATTATCCGAACTACAGACTGCATGGAATAGTTACCCACCATGGCAAGAGAATAGACTGATAGAAAGCGAATTAGCTAGCATTCTACGAATCAACAGTCACCCCTCGGCTCTGACAACCACCTACTACGGGACGCCATAACCGTATACACGGAGGTTCACTAATCTCTTACCCGGTGTACGTTGCACCGGAGTAGGTCTCACAAACCCACCCGTGCCCTGGTGAGAAGCGTGCCGCGCGCATGCAGCGACGCTCAGGCAGCATGCGCGCGTCGCACGAGAAGGCACGGAGGAGCGACAAGCCAGCACCGAGATAGATCCAGGCTGGTCTCCTCCGCGTCGGGTGCCGCCGTGCACCGCTAGGTATGTTTTGGGATCGACCTGGCGGTCGATCTTAAACGGGGAGGAGTGTAGCGGTGGCACCGGACCCTCGGGTTCTAGCAGGGTGGGCCCTGGGAACCAGAGTGTGGTGATCTGTGTTTGTGACTGTATAATTATTTGTGATGTCTGCTGTTTCATTAGTGGCGTTTTCGTTGTTGTTTGCCCCGCTCATCAATTAACCATGTAGATAGTCGGAGTCCCTGCATGCGGGCAGCCATGTTGGGTTATGTCACCCCTCAGCGGCCGTGAGTGGCGCTGGCCGTTGTAAACAGCCTGAGGCCAGTGACGTGTCGGACACGCCGTATGAGTTCTACGCAGGAATCGGTTGAGGGAGGACTAGTGTTGCAGTTCGTCCCGGTAGCCGAGTGAGGGAGGACTCGTCAGTTAGTATGTGAGCCACGTCTACTCCGTGCTATGCATGCTGTAGAGTGCCTCGTGAGCTGTGTGTGTGGCGAGATGGTACAGTAGCATACGAGTACCCGAGGTACTGTATCATGGTCACGTGCGTTTGGCGTGTGCCTTGGCCTCATGGGTGAGAGATACAGCGCATCGCGTTAATTGGTGAGTAGGCACTGTCGTGATTGTCTTGTCGTTGTTGGGTGAGTAAATAAACAGTACTATTAGTAGTCAATATTAAAACACGGTGTTTAATATTCCTAGGCTAGAGTACGGGTATTGAGAGAAGTATTAACTCTCGCTGCACGGCTGCCACGAGAGCAGAGGCCGCCGTTACTGTAGGCCTATGCCCGCTGCGTTCGTAGTTTATTCTACTTGTTTAACCTCTGTGCTTACCCGAGGTGTGCACTGGTTATTCAACGTAACATATAAGGCCGGCAGGCAGGGGTGGGGTTACCCCGTTTGAGTGTCTGTGGTTGTGTCGTCCCTCGTCTGGCATGGTTGACTAACTCTACGACCCACTGAACCGGGAACACGCAGAACAGGGTTATGCGGAGCGCCGTAGCTTCAAAAGCACTCAGGTGGCTAGCGGGAGGCGACGATCACGGCCGGCACCACGGGTGAGCAGTGTTACCACTCTGAAAAATGGGGAAACCCCAGATCGACGCCCAAAACCCCAGAAAACCCCAGATCTCAAATAAACGGCATCAGCGCCACCTATCGGACATTATATGAATATATGCCTTTTATTTATTATTATACTATCTATTTAATAGAATTACATACTCATCTCACACAAAAACAACAAAATATAGGTCTAGATGTTACTAAGTTTTAGTATATAACTTTAAAGCATGTTAATGCTATGAAGACTAGTCAACAATATTAATAAAAATAAAAATAATATTAAATAAATAATATAATAATAAAAAATAAATATATAATATATATATATTATTATATTATATTTTTTTTTTCAATTTGTAAGGAAAACTTGGTCAGGGAACCGACTACTGGACAATAGACTGGGTGATAGACTGGGTTGGTCAGGGGAACAATAGACTGGTACCCGTCCTTTCTCACAAGCTCGATATAGGTCTATATATATCGATAGGGATATAGGCCCTATATCGAGCTTGTGAGAAGGGACGGTTACCGGTCTATACAGACAGGACAGACAGTTAGTATATTGTGACAGCAATGCAACGTCTGGTTCTGGTTCCGGTATGACTCGCCTTGAGCTCGGCAGGGCGGCGGGAACTAAATTATACTCTGCAGAAATTGAACTCCATGTTTCTAGAAAAAAACCCAGATTGCAAGTGAAAAACCCCAGAACCCCAGATTGAACTGAAAAACCCCAGATCTGTGGTAAAAACCCCAGGAGTGGTAACACTGCGGGTGAGTGATATACCTAAGATTGTGTGCTAGCCATTTAGGTGTTGACCGGTGGCGCCATCGGGTGTCGCCGGGAAGCACGAAACGCTACATCAGTCAGTGTTATTCACGGGAACGTGCTGGGCATCGGACGGTCTACGATCAACAGGTACGTGGCAATCGTATATTCGTTACGCTACAACCAGCTAATGACTGCTAAGCGCACCTGCATTCTCATAGGATTGTGCTTTCTGTACGGAATAGCCTCTGGTATTGCCAGAGCCATTGATGTAGCATATAGCTGGAACCCGCTCTCAACATGCAATATCGACCAAGAGATCACGTTCGGTTTCGCGGCTTTTTTGATCACTAACTATATTATATTATTTATCATCATGACTTACTGCTACATCATCATTGGCAAGATTGCTTGGGGTCACACGGTAAGAATGGCGACAGTAACAGCTGCTGATAGAGAGGAATTGTCAACTTTCGATGCTATAATAAAGAAGTCAAAGATCATGCTTGTTGTTGAGCTTTAATTTTGAAGTAAAAACAAAATGACATCTCACTGACTTTGATGTTTTACAACGGTAGGCGTTAGAGATAGAGCGTCAGTATAAGGATTAGGATAAAGGTCAGGGTTAGGGTTGGGGTTAGGGTTAGGGTTAGGGATAGGATTAGAGTCAGGGTTAGGGTTAGGGACAAAGTTAGCGATGGGATTAGTGTTAGCATTAGGGTTAGGGTTAGGGTCAGGGTTAGGATAAAGGTCAGGGTTAGGGTTAGGGTTAGGGTCAGGGTTAGGAATAGTATTAGGGTCAGGGTTAGGGTTAGGGTTGGAGAGATAGTATTAGAATCAGGGTTAAGGTTAGGGTAGGATAAAGGTCACGGTTAGAGTTACGGTTAAGATGAAGGTTATTGTTAGGGTAAGGGTTAGAGTTAGAGAGCTGTTTCTGCTCCGCTCTGAAGCGGGTGCACACTTTTTGAGTTAGTTCGTCCAAGTTATGTAAGAGAAATAAATCTGTGTTACGACCATTCGCACGTGTTCACCTGGTTGGTTTCTAAAGCAATGTGAGAGCTCACATATACCCCGTGTTTTTAGCAGAGGTGTCGCCGGCGTTCATATAGCGCTGAGTCAATTATTATAGAAAAACATCGCGGGCGATCGAATAATATCGTCCTGTTTGCTCGTATTATGCCCTATTACACCATACTAAACTAATATCAATTGTTGCCTAAGGCACCATATCCATATATAACTCTATATATTGCTATGTCATTGTGAGTTTGCCATCCACCGTGGCCCCTTAGTCGCAGATCTAACAACGTAGGGTGACATATTGGCTTTAAATTGTTTTCAGCGTTACAGGAAACGTGCGTTATGAGGCATCTCAACAGATGATGAAGTGTATCACGTTTTTGCTAAACGGAGTTTTTACGTACGTCTGTTAGAGCGATCATTACAGAGAAATATAATAAGAGATATATAATATATATATATATATATATATGTAACGAACTTCGGCTGCTATAGCCTCATATCCCCGCATCCCTATCGTCCTGTCGCGTGTCTCAGCATCCCAGGTCGATGTACAGCATCTCTGGTGGCTATGACAGCGATCAATTGATTCCCACCTGTTGTATGGAGGAAACCTGTGGGGTGATGTGTGGCTTGTCATGTGATGTGCGTGACATTAAACATGACTTGATCACGCTTCTCTCGTGATGCATGATGGGAAAGTAGTAATCCCTACCCGTGCTGAGCTTGTGGTATAAATACTGGGCTCAGCTCCCAGTAAGACGCTCAGCCCGGTCCAGCCCAGCCGAGGGCGGGGCGATCGGGATCGACCGAGACGGGTCAAGCCAGCATTGCGGCCACAAGCATGAGCTCCTCACCTTCACGGATCACGTAATCATACCAATATATAGTTAACCCCTGCACAGGGCAAACAACTCACAACAGGGTGTTATCTAGTCCTGTTTGGCTGTTCAGATCATTGTGTATATTTCTGCACCCCAGCGACAACGCTGTGTGGGATTTTGTGCACCACCTTTTAGTTCACCTTAGTCTGTTGACTAAGGCCGAATAAAAGCCCTTGGCCTATTCCCTGCGTGAACACTTTTATCAGCTTGTTCTGGTTTTACGTGTTGCTATTTCTTGTGTTGACACCTACACAACAATCCTGTGGTCGAACCGTCATTCGTCGTCATAACTAGACGTAAAATCGTTGCATATATATATATATATAATATATCCGTGTGTGTTATTGTGTGCGCGTGTGTGTGTGTATGCGTGCGTGTGTACGACTGTAAAATTGACCAATTTTACTCGTTCATACGCCTGTTTGCCTACATTCTAAACAGTACAAGAATACTCCAACACTTTGATATTGTTTTTTTTGTGTCACGGCAATTAAAATATATTTAATATTAATATAATTTATACAATTATAATTCATGCATCTTCGTATGAACACTATAACGCTATCTCAAGGCGTTGCAGAGAGATTATTTAATAGAGTCATTATAAATTATTGAAAGTGACAGTACGTTGGTAGCGTTACTGATAGAACTCTTAGTATGAACACATTTTACTGATATACTTGATTAATTTTACTCGTTTTCACACCTGCTTGGCGAAACCTTAAACAATACAACAGTATGACGCATAAAATTTAAACATCTGCGAAACCATATCTGCCCGCATGTGTGAGCGTGCCTGTGGGGAACGCAGTAACTGGACTACCACGGTGAAAATACACGTTTTTAAAAGTGTGTAGATTTATAATGCTGCCGCTTTTACACTAAGAACGCATATGTGCTTTACTGCAATTGAAATATACTAGTTTTTAAAGTGCAGCAAATGTGAATATGTGTTTTAACGCTATGATGAAAACCACACGTGTGAACGAATCTAATAGCTCTTTTAAGTGCGCATATAACGCGCGTTCGTTTCTTAGTACTTAAATTCTTGACATTTTCAACGCGCTACCCTTCACCCACTAGATAATAGGTTGGTCAATCATATTCAATTCTGGCGAATCAAATCACGCGTACGCAGTAAATAGCAGCAAGTGTATGGTTGGCCATCGTACTCAGAAATATACTGAATTTTAATGCGGTAATGCGTAATTACACGGATGACTAGGTAATGACAGTTCTGTCCCTACACACTTCCATATTACTATGTTAGTATATTATATTAAACTCGATTGTTTCTTTATTTGACTTAATATTTTCTCTTAGTTTTAGGTGAGACAGCACTTGTTTGGTTCAACGATCTGATTGGGGCGTTATGAGTTGATGCTCACGCGCACACGCAGAACTATATAAATACAAGGGTGCGTAAAAGCATTGATAGTTTGCAACCTGCCCGTCCTAGTAGAAGGTTCTAGCATTTGGCTAAGCGTGACAACACGTTTCAGATCTTTGTGCCCAATTTCTATTTAATACGAGAATATATAGCAGAAACGGTGTGAAATTCTGACCCTTGTTTCGTCATCAAGCGAAGACAATCTGACTGACTGATCAATAATCTACTCGCCACACAGACTTCTTCAAACAGCAGATAGATTTCAGTTGAACCCAAATAATTCGCGTTTCTTAGCGTGCCCAACAACCGCTTCAAAACGAGAATATATAGCAAGGAACGAGAAAACGAAGACGGTTTCAATATCAACAACGATGAATGGAACCCGATTTGACAACGACAGCAACCCGATAGGTAGTCAGGAAGATGGTGAAGATGGAAACGCTCTTAGCAACGTGTATTTCTACCAAACGCCAACGTTCGGTAAAGTGCTGATAGTATTGTTGTTTGCGACGACCAGTGCACTCACACTGGTAGGAAACGGTCTCGTTATTATCACCATAGCAAAGATTCGCCGACTGCAAATACCAGCGAACCTCACGATCGTTAATTTGGCCTGTTATGACTTCATAATGGGACTCACACCAATCGCAGCCTTTATTCCTCATCAAACAAGGCTTCGTTGCGTGTTGTTCCTGGTCTACGCAGTCAGTGTTATTCAAGCGACCGTGGTTGGCATCGGACTGTCTACGATCAACAGGTACGTGGCAATCGTACATCCGTTACGCTACAACCAGCTAATGACTGTTAAGCGCACCTGCATTCTCATGGGTTTGTGCTTTCTGTACGCACTAGCCTCTGGTATTGTTGCAGGCATTGATATAGCATATAGCTGGGGCCCGCTGTCAACGTGCAATTCCGACCAAGAGCTGACGTCCGGTTTCGTGGCCTTTCTGATCATTAACTATATTATATTATTTATCATCATGACTTACTGCTACATCATCATTGCCAAGATTGCTTGGGACCACACGGTAAGAATGGCGGCAGCAACAGCTGCAGAGAGAGAGGAATTGTCAACTTTCGATGCTATAATGAAGAAGTCAAAGATCATGCTTCTAGTTGTCGGCACATCGTTTACTCTTCTTATGCCGGACACGATACACATGATGCTGGTCCACAGCGTTGAAGCTTCCAAGCTTTCAGCGGCAGGGCTTCAAATACTCCGGAGGATTCGTTTGATTGGATATTTAATTAATTCATTGCTGAATCCATTCATTTACTTCTACAAGTACAAAGACTTTCGTCAAGCCGCAAAAGAACTGTTTGGCTGCAAGCCATCCAGCGTTGCACCGTTTTAACCGAGCATGGAGTAAAGCCCGAATATAAGGTAGCACTGTATCTCTTCAAAGAGAGACGGCCAATAACAGAATTTCAAATTTACAAGATAATCCGCATCTTAAAACCATATGACTGTTCTTACCCAGTTTCATTTTATGATAAGTCGATGTAATTAACCTGAGAGTAACTGTTATTTTGACAAGTTTTGATGTAGCGGTGTTTGTCAATTCCTCTGATGATCGCATAAAATACGACGACGTTATTCCAAGAACCGCGGTAATCGTGTATTCTTAATTTAATTAGGTGTGTTGTATAATGTTATTATATGGTATAATATAATAGCTATAACCG
>NW_014578439.1:42047-44318 GCF_000485595.1 Priapulus caudatus
GAGAGAGAGAGAGAGAGAGAGATATATTTAGAGAGAGAGAGAGAGAGAGAGAGAGAGAGAGAGAGAAAGAGAGAGTTAGAAAGTTTTCATAAAGTTCTAAAATTGTCAAAACTGTAGAGTCAAGATGTCGTCATAAAGCTGCATTATAGTTAAAATTTGTTTTAGATTTAAGAAGTTGTGTTATGCATGAGAAGTTGTCTTAGAATGAAGATGTTGTCTTATAGTTAATAAGTTGAAAAGTATTCTTATAATTAAAAGTGTTAGAATTAAAGAAGTTGTATCAAAGTTAATTGGTTGCCTTAGAGTTAGGATTGCTGTCTAAAGTTAAGAAGTTGTCTTAAAGTTATGACGTTGTCTTCGAGTTCATTACTTGTCTTAGAGTTATGATTGTTGTCTTTGAGTAAAAAAGTTGTCTCAAAATTTGAAGTTTCTTTCAGAGGTAAGATGTTGTCTTAGTGTTGAGAGTTGTGTTTAAGTAAAAATGTAGTCGTAGGATTATGAAGCTGCCTTACAGTTACGAAGCTGTCTTGGAGTTAAAACCGATATATGAGTTAATACGGTGTCTTATAGTTTAGCTGTCTAAAAGCTGTGAGGAGGCTGTGGAGTTGTCACAAAGTTCTGAAGTTGTCTTAAATAAGAGTTAAGAAGCTGCCCTAGTATTGAGAACTTGACTTAGAGTTCAGACGTAGAACCAGATTTATTAAGTTGTTCTGGAATGCAGCAGTTGTCTTGAATAAAGATGTTCTCTTAGAGTTAAAAAGTTGTCTTAGACATCTCATTTTGGCCCGGAGATAAGAATCTGTCGTAGAATTAACAAGTTGTCTTAGGGTTATGATGTTGTCTTAGAGTGACGAACTGATATTAGAGTTCATATTGTGTCCTAACGATTAGTTGTCTAAAAGTTGGCTTGGAACTAAGAATATATCTTTGTGTTCAGAAGTTGTCTTAGAAGTGATGTTTCTTAAAATTATAAAAATGTCTTGAAGTTATGAACTTGTATTTAAGTTTTAAACATTTTATTACAGTTAAAGAAGTTGTATCATATATATCGTATTGTATCGTAAAACGTATGTAAAGATCTTTTGTCTTAAAATGATGAAATTGTCGTGTCGTTAAGTAATGATTTAAAGTTAAAATGGTTTCCTAAATTTACAAAGTTGACTATGAGCTTATCTATATGAGATATACTGTTAATTGACAAACTGGTGTGAGTAACAATTCGTATAGAAAAGATGCCATTAATTTAAATGTATATGGAAATATATATGTATATAGCGGGGATAACATATCACTGCCTGCCTCACGGGCGAAAGTTGTAATGAAACTATTATATTGTTTTAGAGTTGGGAAGTTTTAATAAGGTTCTAAAATTAACAAAAATGTAGAGTCAAGATATCGTCTTAAAGCTGCATTAGAGTTAAAAATTTTCATAGATTTAAGTAATTGTGTTATGCATGAGAAGTTGTCTTATGGTTTAAAAGTTGTCATATATTAATTTAGTAAGTAGTCCCATAGTTGAAACGTATTCTGATAATTAAAAAATCTTACAGTTAAAGAAATTTCATAATCGTTAATTAGTTGTCTTAGAGTTAATATTGCTGTCTATAGTTAAGAAGTTGTCTTAAAGTTATAACGTTGTCTTAGAGCTCATTATAATTACTTGTCTTACTGTGAAAATTGTTGTCTTTGAGTAAAAAAGTTGTCTTAAAATTAATAGTTTCTATCAAAGTTAAGAAGTTGTCTTAGAGATAAAGTGTTGTCTTATAGTTAAAATGTCGTCATATAGTTAAGAAGTTGTCTTATCGTTAAGGAATATTCTTATAATTAAAGGTCTTACAGGTAAAGAAGTTGTTTCAGAGTTAATTAGTTGTCTTAGAGTTAAGATTGCTGTCTAGAGTAACAAAATTCTCTTTAAGTTATGACGTTGTCTTAGAGTTCATTATAATTACTTGTCTTAGTGTGAAAATTGTTGTCTTTGAGAAGTTTGAGTAAAGAAGTTGTCTTAAAATTAATAGTTTCTATCAAAGTTAAGAAGTTGTCTTGCAATTATAAAGGTTTCTTAAAGTTAGCAAGTTGTATTAGAATTGTGAAATTGTCTTATAGAGTTACGAGGTTACATTAATTGTGTTTTAGTTAAGTTAATTGTCGTTAAATTATAAATGTGTTTTAAAGTTAGGAAGTTGTGTTAGAATTAAGAAATTGTGTTAAACTGGGTTTAGACTATAAAAAAGCCGAACGAGATGATAGGGGTTTTCACGTTCTATTATCGTT
>NW_014578439.1:44328-59882 GCF_000485595.1 Priapulus caudatus
GAGAGAGAGAGAGAAAGAGAGAGTTAGAAAGTTTTCATAAAGTTCTAAAATTGTCAAAACTGTGTAAACCGGAATGAGCGTTGATGTCGAAATGATGTAGAAACAGATCCAAACTTGTGTGGTAAACTGTATAACTTTTAATATCGTACACTGTGTAGCCATCTCATCGGACAATCGCACAAACAGACAAAGACCCGCGCACACGCGCGGACGCGCGGACGCGGACAATCACCCTAGAAACTGCCTAACCTAACCACGTCTGCCATTATCCCCAATACATCAATGCAGCCGCGCATCTGGTTGAGCGAGGCTGTCTAGCTGGACTATTGCTAAAACAACTACCAGTCTATCTCCACTCGACTAATCCAATGAACAGGTGTAAAACACGCGTTACCAACACAACTTCTTAAATCTAAAACAAATTTTAACTATAATGCAGCTTTATGACGACATCTTGACTCTACAGTTTTATGCATGAGAAGTTGTCTTAGAATGAAGATGTTGTCTTATAGTTAATAAGTTGAAAAGTATTCTTATAATTAAAAGTGTTAGAATTAAAGAAGTTGTATCAAAGTTAATTGGTTGCCTTAGAGTTAGGATTGCTGTCTAAAGTTAAGAAGTTGTCTTAAAGTTATGACGTTGTCTTCGAGCTCATTACTTGTCTTAGAGTTATGATTGTTGTCTTTAAGTAAAAAAGTTGTCTCAAAATTTGAAGTTTCTTTCAGAGGTAAGATGTTGTCTTAGTGTTGAGAGTTGTGTTTAAGTAAAAATGTAGTCGTAGGATTATGAAGCTGCCTTACAGTTACGAAGCTGTCTTGGAGTTAAAACCGATATATGAGTTAATACGGTGTCTTATAGTTTAGCTGTCTAAAAGCTGTGAGGAGGCTGTGGAGTTGTCACAAAGTTCTGAAGTTGTCTTAAATAAGAGTTAAGAAGCTGCCCTAGTATTGAGAACTTGACTTAGAGTTCAGACGTAGAACCAGATTTATTAAGTTGTTCTGGAATGCAGCAGTTGTCTTGAATAAAGATGTTCTCTTAGAGTTAAAAAGTCGTCTTAGACATCTCATTTTGGCCCGGAGATAAGAATCTGTCGTAGAATTAATAAGTTGTCTTAGGGTTATGATGTTGTCTTAGAGTGACGAACTGATATTAGAGTTCATATTGTGTCCTAACGGTTAGTTGTCTAAAAGTTGGCTTGGAACTAAGAATATATCTTTGTGTTCAGAAGTTGTCTTAGAAGTGATGTTTCTTAAAATTATAAAAATGTCTTGAAGTTATGAACTTGTATTTAAGTTTTAAACATTTTATTACAGTTAAAGAAGTTGTATCATATATATCGTATTGTATCGTAAAACGTATGTAAAGATCTTTTGTCTTAAAATGATGAAATTGTCGTGTCGGTAAGTAATGATTTAAAGTTAAAATGGTTTCCTAAATTTACAAAGTTGACTATGAGCTTATCTATATGAGATATACTGTTAATTGACAAACTGGTGTGAGTAACAATTCGTATAGAAAAGATGCCATTAATTTAAATGTATATGGAAATATATATGTATATAGCGGGGATAACATATCACTGCCTGCCTCACGGGCGAAAGTTGTAATGAAACTATTATATTGTTTTAGAGTTGGGAAGTTTTAATAAGGTTCTAAAATTAACAAAAATGTAGAGTCAAGATATCGTCTTAAAGCTGCATTAGAGTTAAAAATTTTCATAGATTTAAGTAATTGTGTTATGCATGAGAAGTTGTCTTATGGTTTAAAAGTTGTCATATATTAATTTAGTAAGTAGTCCCATAGTTGAAACGTATTCTGATAATTAAAAAATCTTACAGTTAAAGAAATTTCATAATCGTTAATTAGTTGTCTTAGAGTTAATATTGCTGTCTATAGTTAAGAAGTTGTCTTAAAGTTATAACGTTGTCTTAGAGTTCATTATAATTACTTGTCTTAGTGTGAAAATTGTTGTCTTTGAGTAAAAAAGTTGTCTTAAAATTAATAGTTTCTATCAAAGTTAAGAAGTTGTCTTAGAGATAAGGTGTTGTCTTATAGTTAAAATGTCGTCATATAGTTAAGAAGTTGTCTTATCGTTAAGGAATATTCTTATAATTAAAGGTCTTACAGGTAAAGAAGTTGTTTCAGAGTTAATTAGTTGTCTTAGAGTTAAGATTGCTGTCTAGAGTAACAAAATTCTCTTTAAGTTATGACGTTGTCTTAGAGCTTATTACCTGTATTATATTTAAGATTGTTTTCTTTGAGTAATGAAGCTGTCTTAAAATTAGTAGTCGCTATTAGAGTTAAGATGTTGTCTTAGTGTTGAGAGTTTTATTCACGTTAAAATTATAGCCGTAAGATTTTTCCTAGAGTTACGCTACAGTTACGAAGCTGTCTTGGAGTTAAAAAGTTGTCTTAGACATTTCATTTTGACCCTGACTTAAGAATCTGCCGTAGAATTAAGATGTTGTCTTAGGGTTATGATATTGTCTTAAAGTGACGAATTGATGTTAGAGTTCATATTGTGGCTTAAAGGTTAGTTGTCGATCTAAGTAAGAAAGTTTTCTTGGAGTTAAGAATATATATCTTTGTGTTCAGAGGTTGTCTTAGAAGTGATGTTTCTTGAAATTAGAAAAATGTCTTGGATCGAGTTATGAACTTGTATTAAAGTTATACAAATTTTCTTAGAGTTAAGGAAGTTGTATCGTATGTATCGTATTATATCGTAAAATGTATGAAAAGATCTTGAAGACAGAAAGGAGTCTTAAAATTAAGAAATTGTCGTGTCGTACGTTAAGTAATCACTTTAAAGTTAAAATGTTTTCCTAAATTTACAAAGTTGTCTATGAGTTTATCTATATGAGATATACAGTTGATTGACAAACTGGTGTGTGTAACAATTCGTATAGAAAAGATGCCATTAATTTAAATGTTACGGGGGATAACGCGTCTTTAGTTAGTGCTCAAATACTCATTATAGAGTTGCGTCACGTAAATAATAGAAATATATGTGTAGTCATGTTTACATAGTCTAACTAGTATATTATTTCTAAGGAAGAATGTCACGTAGTTATGTAGAATACAGCACGACATCAGGAGGTTTCGTTTGTCTTTAAAGAAGATTTGTCCTGAAACACTCCACTTCAAAAACTGTTGGATCCACTCACTACCCCTTCAATCTTTGTGTTGTAGTTAAGTTGTCGTTAAATTATAAACGTGTTTTAAAGTTAGGGAGTTGTGTTAAAATTAAGAAATTGTGTTAAACTGGGTTAAGACTATGAAAAAGCCGAACGAGTTTATGTTTTTTTTTCACGTGCTATTATCGTTTCTATCAGATATGTTCAAAGCATCGGCAAACGTTTCAACATTTGACCCGCAGTGTGCGCGCGGGCGACGACGATACGCTTTCTTCGCCTATTGAATGTTTTTTGCTGTTTTCTGAGTCAACCTGATTGCTGTTCTCTGAGTTACCGCATGGCAAAAACATGATCCACTCCTACCCTTTCATCTAATTCTATCTCATTACCGTAAATTATAGCGTGCTCTCCTTCTTGCTTCTCTACAGCACGCTAGCGCGACTTATTCCTCTTTGCTTTTTGCGTAAAACTACCACGAACCACCAAATGGCGTTACATGCGAGCTTACACGCAACAATGCGGACAACCCCCTTTAATTACAACTTTTTACGCTTGTCCTTGATTGTAAATGTGTTCAAATTCCCTGTTTACAAATGTGCAATAGCCTTGACGGATTTTTCGAATTATCAGTGTCTTAAAATCATGAAATTGTGTTAGAGTTAAGAAGTTGAATTAGTATTATAAAAGGTTTCTTAAATTTGTATTAGAATTGCCAAGTTGTGTTAGAGTTACGAGGTTGTATTGTAGTTAAGTTGTCGCTAAATTATAAACGTGTTTTAACGTTGTGTTAGAGTAAAGAAATTGTGTTAAACTGGGTTAAGACTATGAAAGAATTGACGAGATGATGGTTTTTTTCACGTTCTATTATCGTTTCTATCACATATGTTCAAAGCATCGGCAAACGTTTCAACATTTGACCCGCAGTGTGCGCGCGTTTATGGATTAGTATTATAAAAGGTTTTTAAAAGTTGTATTGGAATTGTCAAGTTGTCTTAGAGTTACGAAGTTGTATTGTAGTTAAGAAGTTGTCTTGCAATTATAAAGGTTTCTTAAAGTTAGCAAGTTGTATTAGAATTGTGAAGTTGTCTTATAGATTTACGAGGTTAAATTAATTGTGTTGTAGTTAAGTTAATTGTCGTTAAATTATAAATGTGTTTTAAAGTTAGGAAGTTGTGTTAGAATTAAGAAATTGTGTTAAACTGGGTTTAGATTATGAAAATTGCCGAACGAGATGATATTCACGTTCTATTATCGTTCCTATCAGATATGTTCAAAGCATCGGCAAACGTTTCAACATTTGACCCGCAGTGTGCGCGCGGGCGACTAAGATACGCACTATTCGCGTATATTAATTCGCGACAGTGTGGCGCCGACAGCAAAAACATGTTTTTGCTGTTCTATTTAGTCAACCTGATTGCTGTTCTCTGAGTTACCGCATGGCAAAAACATGATTAATTCGCCGACACAGAGTTGCGATAATAGAACCTGTTCTAATCTCCCAACAAGTTTTTATTAACCCGTTGCGCGCAAGACTTTTACGTTTACACTGCCGATTTGCGGTCGAATTATTGAAATATTCATCAAATTCGTCTATTATCTAACAAAAAGTAAATAGTGTAAACACAACTTTAGAGTTGTGAAGAGAAGTTACGATATCTTATTGACGGATTTGTGTTGCTGTTTATTGACATCAGACATACTAGTGTCCGTATCAATGTTTCGATCGTGAGGGCTTAGAAAAGGTACCATTTATTTGGATATTAATTCATGTTAATTGGAATACCACTTTATTTGGCACATTCGTTTTAAAGTTGAAGTGATGCAAGATGGTTTACTTTTTCTTTCCGGTCAATCAATAAATATATTTGTCACATAAAAATACCGCGTCTAAAATAAATATGGCACTATACTAAATTATCGATTTTTTTGTTTGCGTTTGTTTAATGTCTCTAAAGAGCCGGACACACTAGGCGATTAAATCAGGCGACTAAATCGGGCGACTAAATCGCCGTGAAATCGCCTAGTGTGTTCACTTAATCGCCGCCGATTTAGTCGCCCGATTTCGTCGCCCGATTTAATCGCATAGATCAAAACGTTTTGATATTATCGGGCGATTTAGTCGCCCGATTTAGTCGCCCGATTTAGTCGCCTAGTGTGTCCGGCCCTTTACATATAGACCCACATGTCGTGAGTGTGTATAAAAAAGTACCACTGAAATAGATATTAATTCATGTAATTGGAATAACGCATCGTGTGGAATGACATTCTCATTCGTGCATCAAACTGAATCCAATGAGAAATTATTTACTCAGTGATAGAATGATTTTATTAAATACATTTTTACAAAATACATAATACAATATTCACGAGACATGTTCAAATTCCCAAATTAATTCATGGATGATTATATATATATTATATATATATATATATATATGTGTGTGTGTGTGTGTGTATGTTGTGTTGTGTGTGTGTTGTGTGTTGTGTTTGGTTGATGTTTGTGTTTGTGTGCGCGCGTGTAGTGTATATATTATAGTCAAGAGGCAGGATAAAGAAGGAGAGCGTACAAGGGTAAATGCTGAAACATGCTGCAGTAATTAGTCGAATTAATAAACTTTTCCGGTTTTTATTTGACGATGCCTTTGCATGTATATTGATGAGCTGTCTTAACGCATTGTTTATATAAACCAAGACCGCATGCCGCCTACGATGCCCATACGGCTGAGATAATGAAGGCGTGAAAGATCTGGTTATTTTCACAGCAAAAACGCGACCGAGATCAACTGTTCACATGCGTCGTCACTCGAAGTGTTATTACTTGCGGGAAACCTCCGCGTGTTTGCGTCAATGATTGGACAAATGGAATGATGACGTCTTGTTGATTGATTGTCCATAGATGATGACGCCGCCGCACCTGTACGCCACTCAACGCCCAGTCTCACGCTGGATGTATAGTAATACTCTAAGTAGTATTACGTGAGTCACGCGCCACTAATGGGCGCTACACAGCGGCGACCGAAGGCAACCGGCGACACACTGGAAACACTTGCGAGAGACGCGACCGGGCAGTAAGCACTGATCTCAGAGTCGGTTTTGCGGATGAAAATACCAGATATCTCAGCGTAAGGGGGCATCGTAAGGCGACATGCGGTTTGTTTTATATGACAGCAAGGTAGACAGCTCATCAATAATACTGGCAAAGGATCGTCAAAATAAAACGGGATAATTTAATTATTCAACTAATTACTGCGCATGGTTTCAGCATTTTACCCGCTTAGTACGGCTCTCCTTCTTATCTGCTCTTGGATTATAATTATATATATATGGGCGCTTTCGATTCACGTTTGGCATACATTAACAAACGATGTTGTTTCTATAACCTGTTTATGCTCATACATATTTGTTCCATAAGACACCCACAGATCCACGTTAAAAACCTAGAAAGACAAAATATGAGACATTCATAAGTACACATGCATGATAAGAGAAACTGACATTATCCACATATACCAACAAGAAGACAACTTTAGTACGATATAGCTGCTCCTTCATACATACTGTAGCATCTTTTTATAAGCAAACAGGCCTTACCTGCTTGCCTCCACTAATCTTTAACATAGAATTTTTTGAAACTTCCACACACCTAAGTTGCTTCATAAAACATTGTATTTCTATAAGCTGATCAAGAAAACATCACATTTCAGTGTCAAATAACTACCATAACGCTTGGTAGCCAGCCTGGGTGACTAAATATGGAACTAAATCCAAACTAAATTCGCAACATCATTAAGTCCCTGCTCACAAAACCTCTTACTAGGCCCAAACTGCCCTATCAATAGCATAGACAGTAATCGTACAAACGCTCTATACATCATGAACTGGCATTCTGTATTTACCTCTTATCCTGGCTAGGGCTAACACAGATAATTCTCTCCAATTAAGTAGTCTTACGACCACAAGCCGAATTCTTGCCGAGCTCGGAAAATTTACAAGTTTCAAAGCGAGGCTGGGCGGCGAAACCGCTCCCGCCACCCATGGGGCGGCGACAAAGCACACGAATTCAAATCATATAAAATACTTAGGATTTAAGCTAAAACGTTTTGACAGCAGTCAGTCCGCTCCCCAAATTAAGTTCACGAACAATTTGCACTATATAACAAACTAATTCCTCCATTTATACCTACTCTCTCAGTCCGGACTCAAAACACTTACCTCTTAGTGTTGAGGTACAACATGGTTACTCCAAACCCTAGAAAAGTACTATGCAAACCTCTATTGGGAAACACTGGTACGTTACTGGTAGTACGTACTTAAACTGCGGCAATCGTCTACAGCAAAAATATCAGAATCGTTAAAAACACAAAACACACGCGAAAACAATAAAACTCACAATTGGCTCAAAATGCAATGAGGGCCAAATAGCTGCGCTTGCCTTACACCACCCGCTGGAAGCCGGCGCTTTTGAAATTTGACTCCAGGGATAGCAGAGCAAAGATGGTCTCATCAAATCGGTTATGAATACAAAGGACACAATTTGTTTGCAGCAATTGGGGCACAATTCCACAAGGGGCAGCAACGCCGAACACGTGGTTAGACAGCTGAAATGGCCTACTCATAGCCCTGTTCGGCTCTTGGTCCTGGGACCTCTCGGTCATGCAAACAATATGCACCTTAATGGGTGGGTCGTTCCGTAGCACGACTTTTCGACCACTTTCATATCAAACTTGCCTCGACCAAACCGTCCATCCACTAACTGAGGCCGTCGAGGGACCGACTGCGGAAAAACGAGTGCCACTGAACCACTATGGGGGGCGGAGGCAATCTGACTCATCGAGCATTCAGAACTATGTCTCATCTTTCTGATGTTTGGGTAAGTTTTACTCCACTTCATTTCTTTCCTGGGGCAGGCGTGGGTACAACCTCATTTCTCATCTGGTCGCAAAACATGATTGGACAAATTACGTACGGCGACGCCAATGGCTTCGTCTGCAATACACGTCCTCACGCACAAAGCTACAGCAGGAAGTGGGCCACGGTCTTAGGTCTTTAAGGTCAAACAGCTGATCGGAGTCAAGTGGCTGTAGAGAGTCCTGGCGACTCTGTATCGAATGAACGTTAAAGGCGCGACTAAATTGACTATGTATTCAGCTCAATCAGAAGTGTCTTAACACTCGTCGTCGAGCTGTTGTCCATGCTGATTGAGAGGGCGGAGAGAATTTCAGGCTAGCTACCAATCATTCTGCTCACCAAGACTCCCCCATGTGGCTAGCGTGTGGCGTTGAAACTGAAAAAACCGAATCTCAGTTCGCAGTTCTCCTTTCAACAGTTTGACGCAATCTTCTATGTCCATTTTCAAGAGCAACGGCGGTGGTGAGTCATTTTTCCCCCCGCAATCGATAATTTGTCCCCCTGTCAGAAGCGTAATAAACTTATTCGGAACCCCGCCGGCAGACAGCGGCGCGGTAAGCATTTAAGAAAAGTCTGTATCTAAGCTGTTGGCCGTATTCGATATGAAGGCCTTGAGGACATTACAAACTAAAAACACCCCCCCATCGCTTTTATCTGACCTTTTTTCTCTATATTAGCCATGGCCCAAAATAGTCCATGCGCAGTTTTTACGTAAACTAGTGCAGCGGTTCTAAGCGGTCTAGCCGTAGATCGCCATGGCTTTTGCCACCAGGGTGTGCCCCGTAAAACACCGACCAAGTGACACAGCATAAGAATATAGGACGTCACAAGGCAGCGCAAACGAACCCCGCAAACAATGGATCCAAAATCCAGCCCTGTCTCGAGCTATTAAGGCGTCATTACCGCGCCCGGTGCATGTCCCTGCGAACCGCTAATGACAATGGTCGATTACATAAAGCTTGTAGATATGACTACGTGGCGGGAAGTAACACAGAGTGCTTGACTAAGGAGGGTAGGCTAGCCAGTATGATACCCTCCCACGCGACTCTGAGAATCACATCTCGTCCAGGAAGGGATGCCAGGGTGCATAGTGCTACTACTCGTCCGCCTACAGGGTTGGTCTCTGTTTGTCCTGCCGCGTCTTCAATGCACGGATCTCCCTGGGAAAAGCCCGTCCTGGGTGACTCTAACGATCGACTGCTCGGCTATCTTCATCTCCTCCCACACTTACTGATCTGGTAAGGACTAACTGCGGGTTCGGTCCATCGTAGGTGGGCAAGTTTCTCGTTCCTGTACGCGGCGTTCTGAAGTAATGGCTAAAAATAGCGCAACAAGAGCAGTTAGCTCGCTGAGGCGGAACCAACCTAGAAAATGTACTCAAACCCTCTCATACCAAACCTGGCATATGGCTGTGGACAGACCATGGGTGGCTAGTGTTGTGACAGTGCTTCCTCACTTTCTGGTCATCCTACCTCGCAAGCGCAAATTCCTCGCAGTGCTGGGACAGGAGGAAGCTTTGTCTCCTCGAGAAAACCTCGACGGCATTCCACCACAGCTGCTGTTTACCAGGCAGGTCTGCCGCACTCATCCCTCTCGATGTCAAAGCTGCAGGGTTCTCCTTTGTGTCCAACGAGTGTCTGCCCATTGGCTCCACAGCCGGTCAGATGCTCAGGAATTTGCTGAGCCGATTCACTGACGGAAAATGTGAAATCTTTTGGGCCTCATTGGCTATGTAAGGGCCAAGCAAACCAACCCGGCTATCCGTATGAAAGACGTAAGTCAATTCCAAACCAAGTTGCTCTCCACAAAGGTCGCTACCCTCGTGCACAATGTAACTGAAGCAACTAACTCTAATCTCGGAAATGCTGACAGCACGCTGTGGGGGTAACTCTAGACTTCGCCATGACCAGGACGTCTCAACCTTCCCAAGTCTCCATCTTCTAACCTCAAGTAGCTGGCACTGTCCATAACCATCTTGACTTGCCATCCGAGAAGCTGTGCCAATTCAAGAACTCTTCCACTTTGCCAAGCTCACGCAGATTATAGCATCGAGGGATCCGTAACTGAGCAAACACAGGAGATCTGTCCTCTCACTTTTCTCGCATCTCATTCTTAACGTCGTCTTGTATCATCGGCGTCCCAATGCACCTTCATGTTTGAATAGCTCCTTACAAGATAGGCGCTTCCCACCAAGATAACGGGAAAACAGGGCAACCCCTAGGGGATGCAAAATATAGACGCGACTGAGACCAGAAATTGCCTACGCGTGTGAGGGGTTTGTCCCTCTAGCTTAAGGGCTGAATCCGAACGCGTCAGCACTCCAACATGGCCATTCATGCCCAATGTCCGCTCATCTATGGCAAAGTCGTCATACTTCAGTCGAGTTGTCTGAAATGCTTCTTCCCCGAATTCTGATTGTGGTATGGGCCTCTACACACTCCCTAACTATTGACACAAATTGTGCGGCTGCTAAACCCACGTTCAGCAACGAGTTGTTAGTGAACAAAGTGCCAAATCTATCGCTTTGGCTGCACTGTCACATGCCCAAAGCCGAACATCGTCGACATATAAACGTTAAAACTGGCTCCTAAAAAATCGGCTGGCGCCTTCCCCCCCCCTTACCATACTTTATAACGCGAAATATCCAATCCGGCCCACCGATTTCAAACGTGAAGTTGGCAGCAACGCTGGGATGACGTGGCACCAAACAAATGAAACTTGTCATGCGATATCATCTGTAGGCTCAGAGTCCAATACACACGCCCTCCCACCCCATAGGAATCGGAGATAGTTTCTAATGCGACCAGTAATTCCACACCCAGCTTGCATAAACATTCCCTCGAGTCCACCGAAGCAAAGGCAATAGCGTTCTTCCTAAAGCGGGCCCAGGACCCAGTGAGAATTTGTTAGTGAGGTCGGTCGCCTGTAGCAAGTGATCATTGAGGGACTCCAGCGTTCAACTGAGGCACTACAATCAAAAACGACTCTACATTTACGCGTTTCCACTGGGTGGTACACCCCATGGTGGGGATATACATACTGTGACCATGCACAAAGTTTCAAGCTCATTCTCTGGAAAAGCCTTCTCTGGGCATAGAGCCAACTCTTGAGCATGTCACCCATGCGACTTGGTGTAGTCCTCATTCGTATTTTGGGTCTCATCATTCTAGCCCGGAGCTGCGCAAGTCTCTCGCTTGGCCATGAACTGCGTGTTGTTTGCAATCTTCGCTTCAAGCCGCTTTGAAAAGCAATGACCATCTCCAGGTGCGGCGTCTCCTCGCACATGGACCCCATCCTTCAAGCAGGCGCATGAACACTCGGCGATCGGCTCTATAGACAGGTTTTCTACCTGCGGGGTGGCGCAATATTCGCAGGCAATAAATCCGCCGTTCAAAACATCGTGGAAACCATACGGCGGGGCTATGACCTCATTAGTCGATGTTCGAAATGCAAAATCGACTGGTTTGGTCACAACACTATGGGCGTACCCCCCATTCTAACAATCGCACACCCCGCATCCCAGGTTGTCTTCAGCACCGTACCGAGGTACTAATCTTGCCGGACCTGGTAAGACATCCAAAGCTCTAATTGCAATTTGTACAGTTCATGCCAAATCAGTAGCCCTACCTCTACGCCCGCGAGAGAAACTGGTGTCATCTGTCTGCCATCCAGCAAGGTGGGCCAATTTCCTAGCTAAGGCACGATTTGGAATTTGACTAACTCCTGTGCAGGGATGCTTTTCTCTAGATACGATGCTGGGAGAGCACGAGGCTGATTTTCTCTTCGGACCCCTAACTAACCAACCCTCGGCACCACTTATGACATTGAAACCACGCTCTCTGCCAGACGACGCGTACCCACCCTTCGATGTCCTATGGTAGGACGCAGCTTACGCCTAGCTTGGCCGAAACGGTATGATGTGCCCAAAGCAGGCGTCTGGCACTGGTCGTCTAGCAAAAGCAATAAAACAACAATAGAATGATCAGGTCTTTCCCGCCTGATGCATAACACTGTACAATTAGACTGTGTAACACATTGTCAACCGTAGATAGTTCGCACGCCGACGGAGGTCAACCGACGGTACGGTAGTCGTCGGGGTAGTGGGGTTCGCTGAGGCAAGAGTACTCATGAGTAAGGTTGGGTGCGCATTGCGGCAAACACGTCACACTGTTTCTTGCGCTTACACTCTTGTTTCCTATGGCCCCGTGCTGAAACAACCATAGCAAAAGTCCCTTTTCCCTCACAAGAACCAAAACGTTCAGCCAGAGTTAGTTTTTAAAACGTCCAACATCCGTACAAGGAATGATGCGGAACCGCAGGGCAAACACACTTCGGGCGGGCCCCGAGTAGCAGCGGTTGCCTTGGCTGGTGTGCGGCGCACTGCACTAGAGGCTGGTCGCCAAAACGGTAGAAAAACGGTTGCGTGAGAATTTCCCATAAGACTAAACAACCTTGTTACACCAGTGCTAGCGTATTACTGCTGGCGCGCACAGCAAAGCAGTTACGTCATTGGCGATCTTAACTGTCAGCAGAGCGTTCTAGAGCGGATTACACGCGATCTGCTGTTACTGAAATAAACCCTGACAGTTTTCGGGAAAACTAGGGTATTCTCTCGGAGCCTTCCTTCGCTAAGTTTCTGTATAACGTGGCGATCACTTCCACGAACGCCAACGGTCACTTGAATGGAGCGTGGCAAGCTCAACAACATACTTTGCGTTTCCGACAATCATCCAGAATACTCACTGGCTCAATGTACGCCATTGCCGTCTAGCGCATTGACACCAAAAAATCCGAAAAATCTCTAAGTGGCCGGACCTCCGCGTACTTTACTGTCGCCAATTGGGCAAGTTTGTCCTCTGATGCCCGTGCGATCATCAACTTATGCCAATATGGCGGTCCCATCTAAGAATGGCGATGGCCTGTTCGTAGGCCTTTTTGGTGTTACAAGGCAACAGCGCCGAAATGGGCGGCCTCGCGTCTCACCGCCGTGTACTTCCCAAATAATAAGCACGCGATACGCGACATTGTTGTAAAAGATTCCTCGACTAGCACCTTGAATGCCATTGCGCGCCACACGGATAGCCAAGGTGTTACCCGGAGAAAGTATCAGGCTCCCCTTTCCAGGAAAGGTGCCTCTCCAACGTTTTTAGTTAGAATATCCGGCCACAAGCACGCGAATGGCTGAAACACCAGTTCGCCACGCAGAATAGACGAACTTAGACTCCAAACTCGTTTCTAAGATGCTTGCAACGCAGATGCAAGACCGCGATTTTCATTAAGCACAGACATCTCAGACATGTGGCCCGCATATGAAAGGCAGAGCATCAAGTCGCCTCCATAGCAGCAAGACGCGCCTCTTCACGTTCCGCGGTCCCCGACGATCTTGACGTTGGTCGTTTCCCGGTATCAAGACATCTGCGACGCTGTCGAAATCTGGAGAAGTCATTTACTCGAGCTCGCTACATCCTCCCTCTGCATAGCCGTAGAACCAGGGAGAGTCTCGTAGCCGAAGCCGAAGGAAAAGAGTTTTACTGTGACGGCCTTTGATTCACGTTTGGTCCAATACATTAATCGAAACGATGTTAGTTTCTATAACTGTTTATTGCATCATCATATTTTATTGTTTCCATAAGAAATCGACCCACAGATCAACGTAAAAACTAAGAAAGACAAAATGAAACATTCCCATGAAGTACACAATCGATCATAAAGAGAAATGACATTATGCGCCCACATAACTCAACAAAAGTGACAACTTTTAGAACGTCATATACTGTCTTCATAATCTACTTAGCATCTTATAACAACAGAGCTTACAATACTATGCATACCACTGAATGCTTAAAATAGAACTTTCCACACACCCAAGTTCTTCATAACAACATTGTATCTATCAGCTGATTCAGAAAAGCATTCAGCATTTCAGTGGTTCAAAAATAAACCAATAACTCTGTAGCACCTGGTGACTAAATAGGAACAAATCCCATAACTAAAATTCCACAATGCATTAAAGCCTGCTGCACAAAACCTCTTACTAGCCAAACTTGGCACTAGTCATAGCATCGACAGTAATGAAAAAACGCTCCTAATAACATTATGAAACATCGTTTTTACCTTCTTCCTGCATAGGCGCTACACATATTCTCTCACAAATTAAGTGTCTTACGATACATAACGCCGAAATTCACTCCGAACCGAAATTTCAAGTTCAAAGCGACGGCATGGCGGGCAAACCGCTCCGCCAAGCCCTGGCGCGAAAAATTAGCAACACGAATTCAAATGCTATAAATACTTAGGATTTAACTAAAACGTTTGACAGCAGGTCACAGATATATATGCAGAATATTTTCAAATATTTATATATCGTTATCCTGTATAATTCATTTATGCCAGCGGTATAACTATATAGCCGCAGGTGTTAGCTAGCTGCCTTGATCAACAAGAACAACAACAACAGCAATAACAACAACAATCAACAAACAACAACTATAAGCAGCCAGCAAACTGCCGCAGAAATTCTTTCTCGTTAGAGAAACGCGCTGAACAGACACGCGCGCAATAAAGATGATCGAATAGACGAAGATCGCGTGATATTGGGCACTCACTTGTAGAACGCCGTTCCACTTTCGGCAGCATAGAATCATTTAATCTGGTTAGCAGATCAGATAGCTGAAAATCCAGGAAGCCGCCGTTTCTCAATCGTTGGGCTAACCCGCCCACGGACGATGGTCAGGTTTATTGCCCTATCTCTAATTACTAACGAGCATGGGGTTGTTGAGCTTTAATTTTGAAGTGAATGCAAAATGACATCTCACTGACCGTGGATGTTTACCAACTGGTAGGCGTTAGAGATAGAGCGTGCCAGTATAAGGATTAGGGTAAAGTCAAGGGATTAGGTTGGGGTTAGGGTTAAGGGTTAGCGAATAGGAATTAGAGTCAGGGTTAGGGTAGGGGACAAGTTAGGGATGGAGGATGAGTGAATAATTAGGGTTTAGGGTAAGTCAGGGTTAGGATAAAGGTCAGCGGTTAGGGTTAGGGTTTGCGGTCAGGGTTAGGATAGTAAATAGAGGTCAGGGTTAGGGTTCAGGTTAGGGATAGTATTAGAATCAGGGTTTAGAGGTTAAGGTTTAGGATAAAGGTCACAGGTTAGATTAGGTAAGGATGAAGGTTTATTGTTAGGTTTAAGGGTTAGAGTTAAGAGAGCTTGTTCTGTTCCGCTCTGAAGCGGGTGCACGACTTTTGAGGTTAGGTTCGTCCAAGTTATTTAAGAGGACAAATGAAATCTTGTTACGAACAATTCGCAGCGTGTTTCACCTGGTTGGTTTCTAAACAATGTGAGAGACTCACATATACGCCCGTGTTTTTAGCAGATGTGCGGCGCCGGGCGTTCATAATAGCGCTGTGTCATTATTATAGAAAAACATCGCGGGCGATCGATATAATATCCTCACTGTTTGCTAATAATTATAACGCCTATTAACACCATACTAAACTAATATCAATTGTTGGCTA
>NW_014578439.1:59892-64424 GCF_000485595.1 Priapulus caudatus
ATAGCATTAGGGTTATGGTTAGGGTCAGGGTTAGGGTTAGTGACAAGGTTATGGATGGGATTAGTGATAGCATTAGGGTTATGGTTAGGGTCAGGGTTAGGGTTAGTGACAAGGTTATGGATGGGATTAGTGATAGCATTAGGGTTATGGTTAGAGTCAGGGTTAGGGTTAGGGTTGGGGATAGTATTGGAATAAGGGTTAGGGTTAGGGTAGTATAAAGGTCACGGTTAGAGTTAGGGATAAGGTTAAGGTAAAGGTTATTGTTAGGGTAAGGGTTACAGTTAGAGAGCTGTTTCTGCTCCGCTCTGAAGCGGGTGCACACTTTTTGAGTTAGTTCGTCCAAGTTATGTAAGAGAAATAAATCTGTGTTACGACCATTCGCACGTGTTCACCTGGTTGGTTTCTAAAGCAATGTGAGAGCTCACATATACCCCGTGTTTTTAGCAGATGTGCCGCCGGCGTTCATATAGCGCTGTGTCAATTATTATAGAAAAACATCGCGGGCGATCGAATAATATCCTCCTGTTTGCTCTTATTATACCCTATTACACCATACTAAACTAATATCAATTGTTGCCTAAGGCACCATATCCATATATAACTCTATATATTGCTATGTCATTGTGAGTTTGCCATCCACCGTGGCCCCTTAGCCGCAGACCATACAACGTAGAGTGACATATTGGCTTTAAATTGTTTTCAGCGTTACAGGAAACGTGCGTTATGACGCATCTCAACAAAAAGATGAAGTGTATCACGTTTTTGCTAAACGTAGATTTTACGTATGTCTGTTAGAGTGATCATTACAGAGAAATATAATAAGAGATAGATTATATATATAAATATATGTAACGAACTTCGGCTGCTATAGCCTCATATCCCCAAATCCCTATCGTCCTGTCGCGTGTCTCAGCATCCCAGATCGATGCACAACATCCTTGGTGGCTTTGACAGCGATCACGTGATTCCCACCTGTTGTATGAAGGAAACCTGTGAGGTGATGTGTGGGTTGTCATGTGATGTGCGTGACATAAAACATGACTTGATCACGCGTCTCTCGTGATGCATGATGGGAAAGTAGTAATCCCTACCCACGCTGAGCTAGTGGTATAAATACTGGGCTCTGCTCCCAGTAAGACGCTCAGCCCGGTCCAGCCCAGCCGAGGGCGGGGCGATCGGGATCGACCGAGACGGGTCAAGCCAGCATTGCGGCCACAAGCATGAGCTCCTCACCTTCACGGATCACGTAATCATACCAGTATCTAGTTAACCCCTGCACAGGGCAAGCAACTCACTACAGGGTGTTATCTAGTACTGTTTGGCTGTTCAGATCATTGTGTATATTTCTACACCCCAGCGACAACGCTGTGTGGGATTTTGAGCACCACCTTTTAGTTCACCTTAGTGGGTTGACTAAGGCCGAATAAAAGCCCCGGGCGTATTTCCGGCGTGCACACTTTTATCAGCTTGTTTTGGTTTTACGTGTTGCTATTTCTTGTGTTGACAACTACGCTGCAATCTAGTGGTCGAACCTTCATTCGTCGTCACAACTAGACGTAAAATCGTTGCATATATATATATAATATATCCGTGTGTGTTTTTGTGTGCGCGCGTGTGTGTGTATGCGTGCGTGTGTACGTCTGTTAAATTGACAAATTTTACTCGTTTATACGCCTGTTTGCCTACATTCTAAACAGTACAAGAATACTCCAATACTTTGATATTGTTTTTTTGTGTCACGGCAATTAAAATATATTTAATATAAATATAATTTATACAATTATAATTCATGCATCTTTGTGGGAACACTATAACGCTATCTCAAGTTGCAGAGAGATTATTTAATGGAATCAAATTCCTGTCGATCCTGTCCGTGTGTTGCCCGGCATATCCTTGTACTATCGTCAACTTTGCAGTTATACATTCATTGTGATCATGCAGAAATTAATGTTATAAAGGGCGCGAGCATTGTGATGTCAGGCGAGCGCGCTCCCGCTCATGACGGCCAACAGTAGAAGAGGGCGGACGTGTTATCAGCACGGTCTCTACTTTGTAGTGCTAATTATAGGCCGAATGGCTAGGACGTTTGTAATGGTTGTGTAAGCGAGGATAGCATCGTCGCGCGCGCAGTGAGAGCGAAGTGAATCTTCAACGCGGTGAGATGCAGAGGTAGAGTAAGAGTGGCGACGTGTTGTGCGCCAGCACCCAGCATAGTATTGGTAGGTGAGAGTGGATCGCTGCTGTGACTGGCGACCACCCTGCCGTGTAGTGTGTGTGTGTGTTAATAAAAGTGTTGTTCTGCACGTCTCTTGTTGCTGTTCGTTTCGTCCTCGAGTCCTGGTAGAATCAGGGTGGGAGACGTAACTTCCCGAGGAGAACTTCGGCCACGCCCGAACCTAGTATACGATCACGGATAGAGGGCGAGAAGGGGGAAGAAGAAGGGAAAAACGTTACATTAGCGTTACTGATAGTATATTAATAAGGAAGGACTGAACTCTAAGTATGAACACATTTTACTGATATACTTGATTAATTTTACTTGTTTTCACACCTGCTTTCGGCCCCAGGCGCTGGATTATTATTCGCTGCGTTATTTTTTTTCGGTGAAGTGAGAACTCGATGAGATGCCCAGGGGGTGACAGGGGCGACATCTATCGACGCGGGGCAACGACGCAGAAGAAATAGTGCCGCCGGATCTACGTTTAAATCGCTCCGCCGGTGCGGGCGGCGCCTTTGATGACGGTCACGTGACCACTTCAGTTCTTTCTTAGGAATCTGTAGGAACGCAACGTAAATTAACGGGCGAACGAGTGAAAAAAACATGGATGAGAAGAAGAAGAAGAAGAAGAAGAAGAAGAAGAAGATGCCGCAAATGTTGAAGGCTTCCTGTACAAATTACACTGCGGCACGCACGCACGCACGCACGCACGCACACACACACACACACACACACACACACGCACACACGCAACACGACACAACACACACACTCACACACGACACACACACACACACACACACGGGTACTCGGCCCCCGGCGAGTGCGGCGTGCCGGCACTCGCACACACACACACGCACGCACGCGACACACAGGCACACCAGACAATACAGACAACACACACACACAACGCCCCCCCCCCACACACACACACACACGCACCACACCCACACGCACGCACGCGCGCGCAACACACAACAAGCAAGCTCATCACACATACACACACATCTTCACACTCTCCTCCCTCTCTCTCTCTCTTTTTTTCTTTCTCTTTCTTTCTTTCTCCCCCCCCCCTCTCTCCTCTTTATGTCTCTTGTCTCTCGTATGTCTATCACCCTTCTCTCTCTCTCGGTCTCTCTCTCTTTCTTTCTTTCCCTTCTCAACTCGTAAATCTCTCTCCCAAAAACTTTTTCTCTCTCTCCAACCCACCTCTCACCCAACTTCCTCTCCTCTCCTCTCTCTCTCAATCTCTCTCTCGTGGATGTCTCTCTCTTCTCTCTGTCTCTCTCTTTGTCTCTCGTCTCTCTCTCCCCGACCTCCAGTCCTTTCTCTTTCACACAACACACACACACACACTCTCTCTCTCATCTCCGCGCTCTCTGACTCTCTCTCTCTCATCTCTCACCTCTCTCATTTTTTTTCTATCATCCTCTATCCTCTATCTATTACTCTCTCTCCAGCTCACAGACTTAGAGAGCGCGCACTGGCATAATCACGTAGTCGCAAGTACAAGCCGTAAAAAACTTCATCTGCTGCGTAAAACGTGAGATAACGAGATTATTGTCATTCATTGCTGCTCTTTGTTCTCTATGTAAGCCCTCACCAATCACCTCCCTCTCTCTTCTCTCTCTTCCTTTCTTTCTCCCCCCTCTCTCTCGCTCTTTCTTTCCTTTTCCTCCGGCGCCACTCCTCTTCTCTCCCATCTCTCTCTCTCTTTATCTCTCCCCCTCTCTCTCTGCTTCCGGGCGCTTTGTCTCCTCTTCGTCATCTTCCTCTCTGTCTCGTCTCTCTCTCTCCCAGCTCTCATCTCTGTCTCTCTGTCTCTCTCTCTCTCTCTCTCTAATCCTCTGTCTATCTCTGTGTGTCTCTCTCTCCTCTGTGTGTCTCTCTCTCTCTATCTCTCTCTCTCTCTTTCTATCTCTCTCTCTCCTCCGTCCTCTCTCTCTCTCCTCTCTCCCCCTTCTCTCTCCTCTCATCCCAACCCTCTTCCTCGTCTCTCTCTCTATCTCTCATCATCTGTCTCTCTCTCCTTCTGTTCTCTCTTTCAACGCCCCTCTCTCTCTCGTTCACTCTCTCGTCTGCCCTCTGCTCCTCTCTCTTCTCTCTGCTCATCTCTCATTCGTCTCTATCATCATCTCTATACTCGTATCTTCTCTCATCATTCTCTCTCTTCTCTCCTCTCGTCTCTCTTCTCCCCTCTCTCTCTCTCGTCTTTCTCTATCACTCCTCTCTCTTCTCTCCTCTCTCTTCCTCTCTCTTTTCTCTCTCTCTTCTCTGTCCTCTCTCTCATCGTCTCTCCTCAGCTCTCACCTCT
>NW_014578439.1:64449-76504 GCF_000485595.1 Priapulus caudatus
AATGTAAATCCTCCACTTCCTCTACACTACACCAATACACAATACGATACACGCAGCTGCGCACACGGCACGACGGATCAAACACAGCAGATTTTACGCGCCCACGAGCACACACACACACACACACACACACACACACAACATACACCACACGACACGTACACGCGACACCCGAGCACGTCAAGCACCGACCGACGCGCGCGCAGACGGCCACACACCGCACCACACCGACGACGCGCACGCGCACGCACGCACACACACATCCATCTCACACGCACGCACGCACGCCCACGCACACACACACACATACACGACACACACCACGCACACGCACCGACCACACACACACATAACACAGTCAAGCACAGCACCACACACACACATACATACACACCACACACACACACACATGCATACATACAACACACACACATCCCACACACATGACCAACACAAACATCACCCACCACACACGCCATACTCTGAGGCACACAGTAACACACACCTGCAGCGCGCACGACACATACACACACCACCCACACACATCGCAAACACAAACACAACGCGCGCCACAGCTCACATAACATAGACCGCCGCGGCGCGCACGCACATACACACACACCCACACATCCGATGCAAACACAAAACGCAACACATGCGCGCGCACCACTCACATACACAAGACGCCGCTGCGCACGCCATACACACACACCGTCCACACCACATGCAAACACCAAACCGACGCACCGCGCGCGCACACTCACAATACCACACACGGCGCGCGCAGCACAGGCACATACACACAGCACCACCACACCATGCAAACACAAACACATCGCGCCGCCACACTCACATACCACAGACGCGCGCGCGCACGGCACATTACACACACACCCACACACATAGCAGAACACAAACACCCACGATGTGCCGCCCGCACTCACCATACACAGACGCGCGCGGCACGCACATACACACATCCCACCCACACGACATGCAAACACAAACACACGCGCGCTGGCACACGATCAGGCATACACAGCACGCGCGCGCGCACGCACAATACACAACACCCCACACACATGCAAACGACAAACACACGCGCGCGCGCGACTCACATACACACACAGGCGCGCGCCAATCGGCAATACCACACACACGCCCACACACATGCAAACACAAACACACCGCGCGCCGCACAGCTCACAGTACACAGAACGCGCGCGCGCACGCCAACATACACACCACAACCGCACACCACATGCAAACACAAAACACACGCGCCGCGACACTCACATACACAGACGCGCGCGAGCGCAACGCACATACACACACACCCACACACATGCAAACACAAAACCACACAGCGCGCTGCCACACTCACATACACCACACGCGCGCGCGCGCACCGGCACATACACACCACACCCGACACGGAGCATCGACAATGCAAAACACAAACACAGCGCGCGCGCACACTCACATCTACACACACCGCGCGCGCGCACGCAGCATACACACACAGCCCCAGCACACATGCAAACAAACACAAACTCACACTTGGCAGCGCGCGACACTCACAAAACACACACGGCGCGCGCGCACGCCACATACACACACATGCCACACACATGCGCAAACACCAAACACAGCGTGACAGCTCGCAGCACAACGCGACGATCCCAGCGCCGACGCATGACACACACACCCACACACATGCAAACACAAACACACGCGCGCGCACACTCACATACACACACACCCACACACATGCAAACACAAACACACGCGCGCGCACACTCACAATACACACACTGGCGGCGCGCAACAGCAACATACACACACACCCACACACATGCAAACACAAAACCAGCGCGCGCGCACACTCCACAAAGCACACCGCGCGCGCGCAGCGCACATCTCACACACAACACACATACAAACCACAAACACAGACACACCACCACATGCAACTAACAGCAAAACACCGGCGCGCAGCCACTCACATACACACACGCGCGCGCGCACGCACATACACACACACCCACACACATGCAAACACAAACACACGCGCGCGCGCACTCACATACACACACGCGCGCGCGCACGCACATACACACACACCCACACACATACAAACCAAAATCTAACACACACACATACCCACACACATGCAAAACACAAACACCACCGCCGCGGCGCACACTCCACATACACAGACGCGCGCAGCGCACGCACATACACACCACCACACACAATGCAAAACACAAACACACCCTGCGCGCGCAACACTCACAACACACACTACCCGCGCGGCACGCACCATACACACACACAACACATAACAAACACAAACACACCACACACCCACACACATGCAAACACAAACACCACGCGCGGCGCACACTCACACTACACACACGCGCGCGCAGCAACGCACAATACACCACACAGCACACATACCAAACACAAACACACACACAAACACGGCGCTTCGCCACGTCCACATACACACACCGCGCGCGCACGCACATACACACGACATCACACACAGCTATAACAAACACGAACACACACACAGCACAGCGCAGCACTCACACTACACACGCGCGCGCTCGCAACCGCACATACACCACCACGCGCCGCGCACGCACATACACACACACACAGCTGCGCGCGCACGCAACAATGCACACACACGCGCGCACACGCACATTACAGCACACGCGCGCGCACGCACATTACACACACACACGCGCGTGCACGCATATACAACACGCGCGCACAGCGACATACACCACACGCGCGCGCACGGCCACATACACACGCAACGCGCGCACGCACATACACACCACGCGCCCGCACGCACACACACACACACACGACACCGCGCGCGCATTGCCAACAATCTATAAAGTTTGTTAGCGGAGCGCCATACTTAAAGAAACTAAGACAAAACACTCAAGCAGAGTGCATACCTCCCGCGAGCATGTAACATGTACACAGTGTACAACAAAGCTGCTCCCCCGCTTGCTGGCTGCCTGCCTGACTGGACGTTCTAAGGCGAGCTGCTGGCTGACTGAACTACGGCCTACAGGCGCGAGCTGTCAGTGCTGAATGCCGATGCGCGCTAACCGCGTGCTAACATGTAACATGTGTATAACAGCTGGCTCGCTGCTGGCCTAGCGAGCAAGACGACAAGCGGAACACACACACAAACACACACACGAATACACACACGAACACACACACCGAGAGCGATTACATTACCTTCCTTGCAACTCCGTTGCGCGGAGGTAATAAGGTAACGCCATCTACTTCATTGTTCTAATGTGCTGCCGTCGTACGCTAACGACCGCTACATGCACATCCACCCGAGCATATAATCACTACTAATATATATATATATATATATATTATATCATATCATATATATACTATATATATATATTATAATATTCAGATAGGCACGGCCCGCGCGGAGCCTTCGCTAAATTATATATTAGGCAAGTAAACACTTCCACAGCAACCAATGAACCTAGCTTTCACTAAAGTTCCCGATTACTTCAGCGATTATTGCTTCTCACATGCCTCACCAAGCAATTGAGACTCAAGGGAAGACCGTTTGGCCATCCACCAGAAGGTACCGCCAAACAATACGCAAATGACCAGGATCCGTTAGTTAAGATGTTGATGGATGTAGCCTCCCTCATAGCACACCGCGATACTGCTAAGAATATTGTCATTGTTGGTCAACAGGGTCGGACTTCACTGCTCTTTAGATTATTCTCTGAGGACCACACGACATCCTGATCCCCCCGGGTCATCTTCACCTGTTACTCTAACAGATGTGGCCATGCATAACATAGGCCTACATGTATAAGTGACAATAATGTTATTGCTTCTACGAAAAATTATTGTACAAGACATTAAGAGTAACGCAGTAGTTGCTTGATTCAAATGAAATCAGTGGGGTTTTAATCGTAACACACCGCAAACAACAAATGTTTTATTTCTTTGCTGTTTTGGGGACGTTGACGTAAGATAAGATTACCGTCGAGTCACCCATCGGGAGCTGCGCTTTTAGCACTGCCTAAATCTGAATATTAACTATTATAGCTTGCCAGTTGGCATAGTTTTACCATATAACTTGAGTGCTTAGCTTATGTGCTTAACTTGAGTACATAGCTTGAGAGAGTTATGTTCTTGGAAATGTTTCTCGTAAAACATTCGCTGGAGGTTCTAGTTTGGTTACATTAGCCAAAAATATTCTAAGAACATTCCCATATCGTTATGCATTCATTGGTCTTACTTGGTTAGAGAGTTATGTTCTTGGAATGTTCGAAAACGTTAACTGTCCTCGGATGGGTTCGAAACTCCTAATTGCCGTTTTTGTGATGTTGCAAACTATAGCACAGGTATCAAATGCATTTTTGTTTATGATTCATCAGATCATATGATCAGTTTTGGGAGATTAATGTCTCGAGGCTACGGGTACGACAGTTCATTTGCGCATGCGTCGCTTTCCCACAAAATAAAGGCTGCCGTTGAAAATTAATTAACGATTTAATTCACGATTATGATTTCTTGATGAGCTAGAAAACACTCGGATTTGAATATGAAAACGAACATTATTTTGCCAGCTAGCCTACACCAGTTGGTTGGGATTGATTGTCAGTTCAGATGCAAAATTGCAAAACATTGAAAGCAAAAGGTTATACACGATAGATTAATTTGGGTACTATAACACGCTTATATAAGATAATCGAGTCGGTCTAAAGTTAGTGTTAGTGTCAGGGTTAGGGTTAGGGTTGGTGATAGGGATAGAGTGACTGTTTGTACTTGTGTGTGAGACTGCCGTACCCGTAGCCTCGAGACATTAAGATACGGCTGCAGCGCATGCGTAGTGTGGCTGCCGTTAATATGTGATTTTCGGAGGTTGATCAGTGTTATCTGAAAGTAGTGTGAATGTTACTGCCTAACATTTGGTAAAAACGTTCTCAGAATGGCTGGAAAACTTTCCTAAAACACGTTATTAGAACGTTACTGAATAATGTTCTTTTAACCTAAAAGAAACATTCCCATAACATTCAAGGAACATAACTTTGTTAGCTGGGTTGTGAGATATTAGATTGTAGAGACGTACGTAATAGTTGGCAACTACTTCACTTGAAGCGCTATATAAGAGTTGAGAAAAACATGGCAGCTGTTGGGATGTAATAAAAGCTGTGTGGCAAAAACACGTATAATAAAATCTATCGTAAATGGTGGCACGGGATCACACTTGGTAAGATGGGCGGTCGCCAAGTAAAACCATGAATGTATAACGATATGGGAATGTTCTTAGAATATTTTTGGCTAATGTAAGCAAACTAGAACCTCCAGCGAATGTTACGAGAAACATTCCAAGAACATAACTCTCTCACCAAGTAAAACCAATGAATGTATACACCGATATGGGAATGCTCTTAGAATATTTTTGGCTAATGTAACCAAATTAGAGCCTCCAGCGAATGTTACGAGAATGTTCCGTGTTTGCCCGCAAATTTTCCATTCTGTGCTCATATATATTTGTGACGGACATTTTTGTCTAACGCGTTGTCAGACATATTGAATCTCGTGACTTGTCAGCGTACGTGATGGAATTGACTTATATTTTCACATTCATCGCGCTCCACTACGTCGTCACTATAACGGATTCCTCCGTCCTTCCTCTTTCCTCCCTCCACACATATATATATATCGCCGCGCCCGGACCGAGCCACCTAGAAAAACTCATATCTCAAGAAGTAAACACTTCCACGCAACCAATGAACCTAGCTTTCACTAAAGTTCCCGATTACTTCACGATTATTGTTTCACACCCTGCACCGGCATTGAGACTCAAGGAAGGACCTTTGGCCACCACCAGAAGGTACCGCCAAGCCAATAGCAAATGACCAAGATCCGTTAGTTAAGATGTGGATGGATGTATCTGCTACACAGCACGCATACTGGAAGATATTGGTCATTGTTGGTCAACAGGGTCGGACTTCACTGCTCTTCAGATTATTATCTGAGGACACACCGACATCCTGATCCCCCCGGGTCAACTTCACCTGTTACTCAACAGATGTGGTCATGCATAACATACATGCATAAGTGACAAGAATGTTATTGCTGCTACGAAAAATTATTGTACAAGACATTAAGAGTAACGCAGTAGTTGCTTGATTCAATGAAATCAGTGGGGTTTTAATCGCAACACACCGCAAACAACAAATGTTTGTTTCTTTGCTGTTTTGGGGACGTTGACGTAAGATAAGATTATCGTCGAGTCACCCACCTATCGGGAGCTCCGCTTTTAGGCTGTGCCTAAATCTGAATATTAACTATTATAGCTTGCCAGTTGGCATAGTTTTACCATATAACTTGCCGACCGCCCATCTTACCAAGTGTGATCCCGTGCCACCATTTACAATAGATTTATTATACGTGTTTTTGCCATACAGCTTTTGTTACGTCTCAACAGCTGCCATGTTTTTCTCAACTCTTATATAGCGCTTCAAGTGAAGTAGTTGCCAACTATTACGTACGTCTCTACAATCTAATATCTCACAACCCGCAAATTTTTCATTCTGTGCTCATATATATTTGTGACGGACATTTTTGTCTAACACGTTGTCAGACATATTGAATCTCGTGACTTGTCAGCGTATGTGATGGAATTGACTTATATTTTCACATTCATCGCGCTTCACTACGTCGTCACTATAACGGATTCCTCCGTCCTTCCTCTTTCCTCCCTCCCCCTGCCTCCCTCCTCCTGTCTCTTCACTCCGCCTTCCCCGCCTCCTCCCTCTTCCCTACTCCTCCCCCTCCTCCCTTCTTCCTCATGCCTCCTACCCCCCATTTTTCTCCTCCCTCTTCCCCTCACCGCACTTCTCCCTCGCTCCTCTTCCCCACCGCCCGTCGCCCCTTTCCCGTAGCTCTCCGCCTCTCAGCTTACCCGGCTCTCTTCTTCCTACCCGCCTGTCTAATCACGATTAACTTGTCCCCCTTGTTCGTGTATCCGCATCTCTTTTTTTCGCCCGTCGCGTCCCGTTTCCTCCGTTACTTTTCTCCGGCTCCTCTCTTTCCCTCGGCTTTCTCCGCTTCGCTCTCTCTCGCCCTCTCCGTCTTTTCCCTCTCCCTGCCTCTCTCTCTCTCTTCTCGTCAATCTCACGTCTCTCTTTCTCTCGCTCGTCGCCTCCCTCTCTCGTGCCCCTATCTCTCTCACTCTCATTCATCTCTGTCTCACTCCCTCGTGCCCAGCTCCCGCTGCGGCTTCTCCCATCCTCAGCTGTAGGTACGCCGACACGATGCACAGCATATCTCTACAGTACTGCCCCAGCGACGGTTATCCTCGGCGCTCGCTAGTGCAGGACATGATACGAGAAATGTGGGAGTACACGCGCGAGGATGCACAGCCTGACAATCCGCAGCACCGGCTGTGTAAAGCCGTAAAAAAAATTTCGGTTGCTATACGCGGAAATAGATACAGTGGCGCATTGATGAACGAGCGCGGTTTTGTTCGTGTGTGTGTTGCGTGTTGTGTGTCGGTGTGTGTCGTGGTCGTGTTGTGGTGTGTTGTGTGTGTGGGTGCTGTGCATGTGGCTGTTGCGTGTGGTGTGTGTTGTGTGTGGTGCGGTGGCGAGACGGCCAGCGCACGCGCGGGGCCGTCGGTGGGTGGGGGGTGCGCCCGGGGGCGGGGCGGCTCACCAGTAGAGACGCACACTCAGGTGACATATACCCATGGTATGTCAGGCGGGGCGCGAATTCTGGGCTTGCGCGCGCCGGCGTTCGGGGGCCCGGGGTATCTCTTACTAGCAGCCGGCGCTCCATTATACGGGTGGTCTCGCTGTCCTCTGTCTCACATTGTGTTTTGGCTCTCTGCGTGTCTCTTCTCCTCTGTTGGCTGTCACATCCGCTTCTCTCATCTCCCGGTTGCGCCTTTTCACATCTCTCTCTCCACCTCCCTCCCTCACATCTCTTCTCGTCGTCATCCCTTCCGCTGCTCACACTATTTCTTCATCCTCTCTTCTCCTTCTCCTTCGCCTCGCACATCTCTGCTCTCGTTCGCCAGTCAGCCTCTGATCATCTCTTTCCCTCGGTACTCTTCATGCTCTGCCACTCTCTGCTTCTCTGACATCTGCTCTTCGATGTCCTCTCTGCTCTCGTCAGCCCCCCCCTTTCCGCGCGCATATTGTGAGGTCTGTGCATCTAATTGTTTTCCTCCTTCTCTGCGGGCCGGTCCGTCTCATCCTCTTCGATTCTCCCGTTTCGGTCGCTCTCCGATGCTCTATTTCTCGTTTATGGGTGCCCCTCCTTCTGGTCTGGGCTTCAATCATGACCGTCTCCCGTCTCCTCTAGCCTCGTTCCTTCGGCGGCTTGTGTCGCCTTCTCTCCTCACTCAGTCCTTTCTGGTTATCCGGGTGGCCCGTCGGTGCGGGCGCTACGCGGTTTCGACTCCTCGTGCCTTGCCGCCCCGCGTGACGGGTACGCTCTCCTTCTTCTATTCCTGTCTCGGTTGCCTTCTCTTCTTCGGCCGGGTCTGTGTCTGACTGCGATTGGTGTGGGTAGGCGGTGGTCCTCGCGGCCGGAGGAGCTGGCGTGGGGGGGCGGTTGGTGGGCCGTGGGCGGGGGGGGGGCGGGGCTTAGACACGGGCTACTGCGTATTAATGGCATGATGCGCGGGGTATTGGTTTGGGTGCGTCTGTAGTCCAATTTGCAGAGAGAGAGAGAGAAGAGAGAGAGAAAGATAGATAGCGCGCGCGCGAAAGAGAGAGACGAGGAGAGAGAGAGTAGATGAGAGGAGGGGGAGGAGAGAGAAAGATAGAGCGCGCTCGCAGAAGAGAGAGAGGAGAGAGAGAGAGAGAGGAGAGAGGGGAGAGAGACAGATTGAGCGCCGCGAGACAGAGAGAGAGAGGAGAGAAGAGAGAGGAAGAGAAGAATGAGAAGTCGAGCGAGAGAGAGAGAGGAGAGAGAGCGAGGTGGAAGAAGCATTCCTTCAAACAACCAACACAACACTCAGTAGATTGCCAACCTCTTTAATTGTTTATTTTTCTCTGGCGCATGCCCGGCAGTTTTTCGTAAAGGACGAGAGAATCCATTGCTGGTTATACGACTTGGCCAGGAGTCCGCGTGCATCGTTGCTATCAGGCTCCGTAGATATAGACGGTATAAATGAAAGTAAATAATACAATACACAATATTATATATATATATATTAGTACTATAGTATTATAACATGCATACATACATATACATACATGCATATACACAGCGTACATAGCCGGCAGGTCTATGATTTCACCAGGAAAACACACGTTACCCGCTGCTGTGGGCTTTTTTCCCTATCCTCACGCTCGCGGCGAAAAGCTAAAAGCTATTCATTCGGCGAAAAAATATTTACGAAACAAAGTTCAAGCTAACCGATCCGTTCGATTGCGGGTTGCGACACGCTTTCATTTAAAAAAATAAACAAATAACAATGACAGCCGACGTTCCTGGGGGTAAGTTAGGGTGTTTTCCGCCACCTACCCAGATCCCAGCTACAGATGCCAGGACGTAAGGTAACTGTAACTATAATCACATAGCATTTTTGACACGCTGTGGCCACAGGCACTTGGAACATCTCAATAAAAAAAATAATGAAATACAAGCACCAATAGTATTTACTAACGCAACGGTCCTTGAAATGATTTCTTACCTCTATTTCGCCTATCTAGTGTCGATAACCTCCTGTAAACTGCCGTTCAAGAGCTTCCGGCCTTGCAACACACACAGTAACCGGCACGCACGCCACTGGTACACAAAGCAACAAGAGCACAATAAAAGTTATCTCTAATTTCTTCTACGAGAGTTTCTTAGCGCTTTCGGCTGTGACGGAGAGGTGGTTGTTTTTTCGCGCGTTGGCGACGCGAAGCTTGTGTTTTCGATCGCCAAGTTTGTATCGATGTCGCAGGACGACACGCGGGTGGCGGTGAGCGTACATGGGGCCGTGTGACGTCACGCGCACCTCTAGCGTTCTCGCGTGTTTTATTTCTTAGAGGGAGAAATGGAAATATGGGCTAGAAAAGAGAGGGAGGAAAAGGCAGAGAGAGAGAGAGAGCAGAGAGAGAGAGATTAAAAAGGCCGTCGAGAAAGAGACAGAGAGAGGGGAAAGAGAGACAGAGAGAGAGCAAGATAAACAGATACAAAAGAATAAAGACGAGGATTAGCGAAAGGGGAGGGAAAAGAGAGAGCGGAGTGGAGAGAGAGGAGAGAGAGCAATGGAGAGAGAGAGAGACAGGAGAGAAGAAGATAGAGAGAGAGAAAGAGATAGGAGAAGAGATACGGAAGATAGAGTAGCCAAGAAAAGCAGAAACCAAGAAGGAGAGAGAGAGAGGGAGGGGCGGGAGAGAGAAGAGAGGCAGACGAGAAGTGGAGAGAAAAGAGACGAGAAGGAAAGTTAGAGAGAAAGAAAGAGAGAGAGCGAGAGAGAGATAGAGAGAAAGAAAGAGAGAGAAAGAAAGAAAGAGCGCGCAAGCGGTCGAGTCGCCCCCGTCAATAACTTAACATTACTTCTCCTCTTCAATACTCAATTACATAATGTATTAATTAGACTCTACTGCCGTGCCAGATTCACAGATCGTTAACGGAAAATTATTATGCAGACATTTTAATTTATCAATTCATAGTTCAGACGAGAGGATGTCGTTATTAGAACCTGCATTAGGGCGTAATGAACGGCAGTACTAACATAGCATCTTGCTCGCTCGCTTGCTCGCTTGCTGGCGCATTCACGCCCAAGCAATTACATCTAAGAGTCACGAGCGATAAGTAGCAGCAGCAGCAGCAGTAGCAGCAGTAGCAGCAGTATCAGCAGCAGCAGCAGCAGCAGCAGCAGCAGCAGCAGTATCAGCAGCAGCAGTAGAAGAAGTAGTAGTAGTAGCAGCAGTAGCAGCAGTGGAAGCAGCAGCTGTAGCAGCAGTAGCAGCTGCAGTAGCAGCAGCAACAGCAGTAGCAGCAGCAGCAGCAGCAGCAGCATGAGAGGGAAGAAGGGAGGAGGGGAGGAGGCAGGAGAGAGAGGATCGAAGAGGAGGAGAGAGAGCGAGAGGAGGGAGAGGATGTTAGTTATAGCTTGCATGCCCTTGACGGTGTGTGGACTCAGTCAGTAACAATTAACTCCACCACCATCACCACCAGTAACAGCAACAGCAGCAGCAGCAGCAGCAGCAGCAGCAGGAGAGGAGAGGAGGGAGGAGGGAGAGGAGGGAGGAGGGAGAGGAGGAAGAGAGAGAGAGAATAGGGAGAGGATGTTAGCTATAGGTTGCATACCATTGACGGTGTGTGGACTCAGTCAGTAACAATTAACATCAACCACCACTACCACCACCACCACCACCAGTAACAGCAGCAGCAGCAGCATCAGCAGCAGCAGGAGAGGAGAGGAGGGAGGAGGGAGAGGAAGGAGGAGGGAGAGGAGGAGAGAGAGTGGGTGGAGGGAGAGGATGTTAGTTATAGGTTGCATGCCCTTGACGGCGTGTGGACTCAGTCAGTAACAACTAACTCCACCATCACTACCAGTAACAGCAGCAGCAGCAGCAGCAGCAGCAGCAGCAGCAGCAGCAGCAGCAGCATCAGGAGGGAAGAGGAGAAGGAGTGAGAGAGAGAGAAAGAGAGGAGGAAGAGAGAGAGAGAGAGAGGAGGGAGAGAGAAAAGGGAGGGGATGTTAGTTATAGGTTTCATGCCCTTGACAGTGTGTGGTCTCAGTCAGTAACAACTAACTCGCCCGCTAGCGTGACACGACGTGCGCCACTCTAATTAAGTCAGCGATGAAGTCTGGTTTCTATCATTATGAAGCAGCACGTTCGCTCTCTCTTGCTCTCTCGCTGCCTCTCTCTCTCTCTCTCTCTCTTGCTCTCTCTCTGCCGCTCTCTCACACTCTGTCTGTCTCTCTCTCTCTCTCTCTCTCTCTCTCTCTGTATGTCTGTCTGTCTCTCTCTTTCTTTCTGTCTCTCTCTCTCTCGCTCGCTCTCTCTCTCTCTCTCTC
>NW_014578439.1:77204-78040 GCF_000485595.1 Priapulus caudatus
TTTACTGTTACTCGTTCTCCCACACACATAGAAACTCTCTCCCTCCTTTTCTCTCTCGCGCTCTCGGAATCTCTCCGTCTGTTTCTGTCTCGTTCTCTTTCTGTGTGTTCACAGCATGTGTGTAACGCTTCGTCCGTGTTGATTGAACTACGTCCAAATCTTGGTGGCGTATTTATTTTTTAGAGAAAGATCAATGTGTGAGCGGCGAGGCGATATAACCTTTCACAATAGCGAAGGAAAAGGAAAAGGGGATGAGAAACGATGAAGAAGAAGATGTTGACAACGATAAAGAAGAAGAAGAGGAAGAAGAAGGAGAAGACGAATAAGATGATGCTGAATAATAGAAGCAAGACAAAAAATCAAAAAAGATGTAGAAAGACATAGTGAGAGAGAGAGAGAGAGAGAGCGAGAAAGAAAGAGAAATAAGAATGAGAGAGAGAAAAAGTGAAAGTGGAAGAGAAAGAGAAAGAGAAAGAGAGATAGAGAGAGCGAAAGAAAGAGCGAGAGAGTGAAAGAAAGAGAGCGAGAAAGAAAGAGAAAGAGAAAGAGAGAGAGAGAAACAGAAAGTGAAAGAGAAAGNGGGGGAGAAAAAGCGAAAGAGAGGGAGCGATATTCATTCATACTCTCTTCCTCTTCTCTGACTATCCCCCTTCTCTATATCTCTCTCTCTCTATGTGCGCTCGTGTGTGCGCATGTGTGTGTGTGCGTGCGTAGGTGCGTGCGTGCATGCGTGCGTGTGTGTATGTATGTGTGTGTGTGTGTATGTGTGTGTGTGTGTGTGTGGGTGTGTGTGTGTACGTGTGCGTGTGCGTGTGCGTGCGCGTGTGCGTGTGCGT
>NW_014578440.1:0-7497 GCF_000485595.1 Priapulus caudatus
TAGGCATTCATCTGAAGAAGACGGAGGATAAGAGAGCGAAGGAGGCTGAGAAGAATCTGGGAGGGTTCGGAGATGTAGCGTCGATCCTTGCTCGCCGAATCGCTGTGGAGTATTCCGACTCCAGCGAGAGCGAGAGCGAGTACGACGACAGCGAGTGGGACGACGACGGCGACGACGACAAGTGAACGCTTGTGCGAATACGACGACGACGGCGACGACGACAAGTGAACGCTTGTGCGAATACGACGATGACGGCGACGACGACAACGTCGACAAGTGAACGCTTGTGCGAATACGACGTTGTCGTCGTCGCCGTCATGGTGAACGCTTGTGCGAATACGACGACGACGGCGACNACGGCGACGACGACAACGTCGACAAGTGAACGCCCGCGCGCTGGAGCGAGTACGACGACAGCGAGTGGGACGACGACGGCGACGACGACAAGTGAACGCTTGTGCGAATACGACGATGACGGCGACGACGACAACGTCGACAAGTGAACGCCCGCGCGCTGGAGCGAGTACGACGACAGCGAGTGGGACGACGACGGCGACGCCGACAAGTGAACGCTTGTGCAAGTACGACGACGGCAACGACAAGTGAACGCCACTTGCTGATCCCAATGTGACGACAGCGAGTGGAACGACAATGACGAGTGATTGAGCGCCATCTGCTGGCACACACGGGTGGTGGCGCCACCGGCAGCGACGACGCGCGTCTTTTACTAGAACGACATAATTAACCGCGTGATCGACGATCGTATTTAAAGGAATTGATTTTTTATTAATTAAATAACCATCGTTTAGAGTGAAGCGTAATTAGTGGTTAACGAGTGGTTAACGAGCGGTGTATGGTGGGTGGATTGAGGATGCGTGGTGGGGAGTGAGAGGGTTGTGATTAGATCAAAGGTTCGTGATTTACATCGTTAAGGCCGTTCATCGTTAATTTATTTAATTGTGTTAGGATCCGCTTTTTAATCGTCCGCATACGGGGGTGGAAATTAAAATATTTAATAAACCTTTTTTTTGATAATTGTTGCAAGTCGTCCCAAAATTCGGTTGTGAAATAAAGAACAGTTGACTTGTGCGTAAAATCGCGTTTTTGTTTTGCTTTATTTTTCTTTAGACTAGTAATTCTAGACCACTGCTCGCTACAAGGTCGGCCGAAGATACTTATCTTGGCTCGCAACGGGAACCAGCGACGCGAGCGCTACATGCAAAATTAGTATGGGAGAAGTTGACCGTAGGCTGCAACCAGTTTTTAAAAAAAAAAAAAAAATCTTTATTGCATGAATTCAGATACAAATACATGTACTGACAACAGTTTTTTTTCATGGAGAAAAAATCTGATAAAAGCAATAGTGTTGAGTAGTTAAAATAATAAAATAAAGTATTAGTTTTACGTCAGATGATTAAATAATTTAATGGGATCTCTAAATCGAATCGGACTTATTAGCATCAATTTAAGTCAGGTTTTACTATGATCATCTCTCGCGGCAAATACCCCTCCCCATTTTAAGAGTGTACGATCGTCCGAAGAAACTTCTCTTGGCTAGCAGAAGCAGCCAGCGACGCGCGCTCTATTCCATGTACTTTTGCATGGGTGGAGAATTGTGGCGGGATGCTGCAGCGAAAGTTAATCTTTTAGATAAAATTTGATTAGGTAGATTACATGAGCATGGGCACATGATTACGTGAGCAAAATAATTGTGTGCTGTCCAGTGGCACCTGCTTTGAAAATTTTGGGGTTAGACCCGGTGTGCTTTATATCTTAGTATACTGTTCTTATATACTGTTGTTATTATATTATTGTTAATTAATTAATTGTGCAATTAAATACAATTTTGGCACCAGTACAGTCTTGAGTCCAAAGAAGAAAGAACTGCTTATGAGAAGAGAACGTCGATGATTTCTGCCAGATAATTACCATAATATGCAATAAGAAAAAGTACGATTTCGGACGATAGATGGCGCTGCTTGGTGCATGGTGCATCGACCTGAACTCTGGTTGCGGACATTGTACAACGACTGTACTTCAATAACGTAATATCTCGTTTCTCAAACGTAAGTATTGCCTCTCCGTCGATCCAGCTTGGCATCTAGTATTAGTTGGCCTTATCATAGGGTTGAGAAATTATGTGATGGCATGCGTGACTTTGCGCTTAGTTGCTTCTAAATTAATGACATATAATAATGTATTGCAACTGTATCAGTGACAGTGTATGGGGGCCCCAAGAATCCTCCAGACCGAATTATCAATCGTACGAAAGACCCCAAGTCTCGTTTCCTGTTCCGGCTAAACCTTTCATAGCTCTATCTAACCTGTATAATACAGTCGTTATGTTCCGCACGGCTACACTAATCCACTAACGCCTGTAAGCGAGCGCCGCGCCAGGGGTGTCACTTTCCCCCGGGCGTAGATGGAGGGTGACGCTACGTGGCAGCACTAACCCTAACCCTAACCTCTGCCCTAACTCTGACCCTAACCCTGATCCTAACACAAGTGCAGCCACATCACGTGACCCTCCATCTACGTCCGTGGGAAAGTTATTCCGCCGCGCCAGCGGTTCGCGAGCCTCGTTATCGATCGGTGTTTGACTTCTGGCGGGGAATCTGATTAGCGGCGAGCAATCGAGCGTACAGAAGTAAATACGGCAAAACTTCGCCCCAGGCGAATACCTGATGAATGGAAACAATCTAGTTAATGGCTTTGGCAGAAGCGTGCACTAATTGCAGTTATAAATTCAACTTGAATAACTTGAGAAATGACGTCGGGCAAAAGCCTGCTCGCTGATTGGACGACCTAATCACAGTCGCTGCGACCTGCTCACTCATTGGCCGGTCTGGCTCAGTCAGCAGCCAGCCACTTTCATATAGTAAGGGGTTAACGCTCTGGTGAGTAGGCCCTCTAGCGGCTGTTACGATCAGGAGCGGTAATCATTAACGTTAAGCTCCATTGACTGGGTTAGTCCGAAACAAAATATAGGTGTGGTTATCGTTTCATGCCGAAAAAAAATTGGGTAGGTAGGTAGGGAAAACATTTTATTTTATTGAAACATTTTATTTACGAACCATGTCAGAAGGATGTGCCTTTTGAAGCAGGAACTGTCCAATTCATGTTTTTTTAATATTTTTTTTTTTAATTTTAAAGAAAATTGACAATAAAATGTTTAGGGTCGCTGGGAATAAATAGGGTCGGTCGGGAAACGGTAACCACACCTATATTTTGTTTTGGCCTTAGAATGGTGCGCATGACGCGCACTGACGCAGTCACACGTGACTCACACGTAATTTACTGTTACTTGTACAGGGTGCGAAATTAACGGGAGTCCGGTGTCAAATACTCCCTGATTTAATGTTGGACTCCCTGATTTGACATAATTATGCAGGAGTCCGTGTGACTCCCTGAAAATTCTGCCATACTAACGCTCATAGGGTCTATGTCCCCCAGGGTACTGCCGGAACGTACCCTGGTAACTATCTGATATGGTTAGGGTTAGGGAGTAGCAGTAGGCGACTTCCTAGACTCATTAGTGGAGTAGGCGAGGTACGGTCCGGCATATTAGATAGTACCAGGGTACGTTCCAGCAGTACCCTTGGGGACATAGACCCTCTCAGCCATACTAACTAGTTCGTTCCGGAGCACGGCTTCGCGGAATTACTGTATTTGTTCAGCTAATGTCCAAAGAAAGTTGGCAGAACTGCATGAATCTTAAAAATAAGCGCATGCGTTATTGTTAATATCTTTAATTTTGAACCTCAGACTGCGGACTCCCTCATTTTGCTGCGGACTCCTTCTTTTTGAGGGTAGGGATGGACTCCCTTGGACTCCCTTGTTCAAAAGTTAATTTCTACCCCTGCTTGTATATTGGTTGTGTCAATGGCTCAATGGTTGTCATCAGCACGAGTGTAGCCCAACCATTATATATTATCTATTCATTTATTTATATATATAATAAATGCGCGCACACTCACACACACACACACACACACACACACACACACAAGAATTTTTCCGCAGATTTTTCAGCTGCCATGAACATTTTTGAGATGAGCGTAAATTCGTACAGAAAGTCTTACAGAAATAGCTTTGTTGTAAAAAGGAGTTGAAATTAAAAGAATGGTGGTTAGCTAGCGCATCAGGAAACTGGGAAATGCCATGGGTTCATGTGCCTGGGGAAAGAGAGATTGAAATTTCGATTATAAAACACATTATTACGATCCTACATTCGTTGCAATCACGAGCTCTAGTCCTCTCGCATAATTTCGACTTGTTTTGAAAAGCACCAGTCGGAATCCGTCGTCTGAATCGTTGGCGTGGTTACAGGCGCGCGTTGCGGTGATGTCATAGCCGCACCGATGCGTGTGCTGGATAGTGGGCTGGAACTGCGCCCCGCCCTCAGCGCCCTCATGCCTCGAAACAAGCGAAAATTAAAGAAGTCAAAGTACAGCGACGCCTGCCCCTCCGACTCCTCGGACAGTGCTGCCACCTTGAGGCACCAAGCCGGTGAGTTCTAGGGGGCGCCGCGTGCGGTTGCGACCGAGAGCCGGATTTCGAGTTTTTTGGAATTTTTTTTTTATCGTTTACTGAATAATTGTCTGTATTGAGTCCATATTTATTTGTGCTAGTGGGTGAGTTGTGACTCTAGTAGGGATATAAGCTTAGCCCTGCTGCTGCCCTAGCTGCAGGCAGACTTTGTTATTGAATTTACATAGTGTAATGATGATAACTTAAAGTTTTGCCTTGAAGTTTCAGGCGGCAAACATAAAATCAGGCAAAAATGAATTATTTTAACAATAACATTGCACGTTTGTACTTGCATATATATAGATCAGGAGTAGATAATAGGGAATTCCCTGTTATAGGGGGATTCCCTATTATCTACTCCTGATATAGATATGTGTGTGATACTGATAGGTACCGAAAAATTGCTCAGGAATACGTTCATTCAAAGCTTTTAGACTACAAAGTACAACGTGAAAGTGTCGGGTCGAATGTTTCAAACAGCGTTTTACTTTCGCCGCACTGTGGCGATGTTGGGACGCATCTCTTGTTGCCATGCAGTGTTGCCAAGCGCTGACGGTCATGAAGGCTGCATGTGCTCATAGATATCATATAACACATGATATCTATAGCTGTGCTGGTTATACGAGGCTTGCGTCGACTCTCGCCGCCATGATCCAGAACCGCGGCGAAACGCGTTTTTCGAGTTGTTTTTTCGTGTTGTTTTTTCGTTGAGGGAATATATAGGCTTGATACATATTTTTACAGTTTTATTTTCAAAGCTAACGTTCACTTATAGTGTAGTGAGTTATTTACTTACAAGTCTTTTTACGGTGGTTTGTCATGAAAATGTGCGCAGGAATGCATCTGTAATCAAAATGTTAAGAGATAATTATTTACAATAAATAAGATATAAGGTATAATAATAATATAATAATGATGTTGATAATGATAATATTAATAATAATAATAGTCATGATGATGATGACGACAGTGGTGATGATGATGATGATGATGACGACAATGATGATGATGATGATGAGGATGATGATGATGATAATGATAATAATAATAAAAACAGTAATGATAATATTAATAATAACAATAATAATAATAACTTAATAATGATGATGATAGTAATATTAATAATAATAATAATAATATTAACGATCGTTAACAACACGTGTTCTGCGATCAGGCCCGGTGTGCCCGCATATTCCGAAGGCCGTTAACCTCGCGGCGATACGCAAAAACATCCGGCGTGCGATCGGAGCATGTCAGACGTGCAACGCGGCGACACCTGGTGGCGGAAGCGGAGGCGAGGAGCTCCACCTGGAGGCGGACGAGGACGGCGCGGCGACGACCACAGTGTGGCTGTGTCTGCAGTGTGGAAACCAGGTCAGTGTGCGACAGGAGGTATGCAGAGGGAGAGGGAGGGGGTGGGGAGCAACGTATTAGCCAGCGAGCCGTGCAGCCGTGATTTGCACGGTCAGTTTTGAAACTGCACGGCCAAAAAAAAATTAACATTTACCAAATTTTAAAATTCTCCCCCCCCCTAACCCCCAGTAAGAGGGGGAGGACCTCCTCTCAGACTCCCTGCCCCCCCCCCCGTAAAACCTACGACGGTCTTGGCTGAGACGCAAAAATTGCATTCCAATATTTTTTCTACGCTCCTACAATACTCATTCCTGGCTAATACCTTGCGACAGAGGTATGTACAGGAAGAGGAGGGGGTGGTGGGGGGAGCGAAAGGAGAGAATGGAGAGAGCGGAAGATGACGCGAGAGAGAGGGCGAGAGAGAGAAGGGGGGGGCGAAATAGAGAGAGAGAGGGAGAGACAGAGAGTGAGAGAGGGCGAGAGAGAGAAGGGGGGGGCGAAATAGAGAGAGAGAGGGAGAGGACGAGAGAGAGAGAGGGGGCGAGAGAGAGAGAGAGAGAGAGAGAGAGAGGGAAAGAATGAGAGAGACGAAGGGAGGAAGAGGGAGAGAGACATGGAAGAGGGATAGGAGAAAGAAAGGGGAGAGAGATTGCGATAAAGCAGGGGGATATATTATAGTCTCCACTGTCTCGATGTCGCAAATGTAGCGAGACGCTCACTTGTTCTCAGGGTTGCGGCCGCACCAGCAGGGGGCAGCACGCGCTGGAGCATTACAACACTCCGCACTCGGTCTCTCACTCGCTGGTGATCCACACGACCGCCTGGGCCGTCTGGTGCTACGACTGCGACACAGAGGTGGCGCCATCTAGCAGCCGAAAGCTGCTCGAATGCATCGAGTTTGTGCGCAAGCGCGCCGGCGTCGGCAAGACCGAGGCGCCTCCTGGTGGAGGTACGCGAACGTGAACGTTTATTTCGTTATTTTTTGTCCCGCGTCTTTTTCACTTTGCGTCTGGCAGTCTTCCGGAGTTTGCATCCTAGCAACGCTGGGAAGTCTTCTACTTCTACCATCATGCCGCCATCGGCACAAACCATCCTTGACCTCGTTCTGTGATCTCTCGTGACCTATAGGGCCACTCCCTGTAACAGGCGTTCCATTGTTTGTCGTCGTCTTCCAGACAGGCCCGGAGGTCGCGAGAACGACGTCGCCATGGCAACGACCCACAACAAGCCGGCGGCGGCCACGGCAACGACGGAGATTGCCGCGGATGCTGCTTCTGCGGCGGGGAAAGGGAAGAGCCGTCCGAGTCAGAGTCTGTCTAAGGTGAAGGGACTGTGTAACCTAGGCAACACATGCTTCTTCAACGCTGTCATACAGGTAGGCACGTGGCGACATCTGGCGGGCGAGATGTACGCTATCTAGTATGTTAGGAGTAAAGTAGTGGATAGATAGAGAGATGGGCAGATAGTAGAGATTTTTAGAGGCTTTTCTGTTACAACTTCCCACATCTCTCTCTCCTTCCCCTACATCTCTCACTCATCCTTCTCTTCCCTTCCCCTACATCTCTCACTCATCCTTCTCTCCCCTACATCTCTCACTCATCCTTCTCTCCCCTA
>NW_014578440.1:10899-27191 GCF_000485595.1 Priapulus caudatus
GAGGTCGTGGGGTCGGTGGGAAGTCAAGGTCATAAGGGTCGAGGTTGCGAGGTCGGTGAGGCGCCGAGGTCGTGGGGTCGGTGGGAAGTCAAGGTCATAAGGGTCGAGGTTGCGAGGTCGGTGAGGCGCCGAGGTCGTGGGGTCGGTGGGAAGTCAAGGTCATAAGGGTCGAGGTTGCGAGGTCGGTGAGGCGCCGAGGTCGTGGGGTCGGTGGGAAGTCAAGGTCATAAGGGTCGAGGTTGTGAGGTCGGTGAGGCGTCGAGGTCGGTGGGAAGTCAAGGTCATAAGGGTCGAGGTTGCGAAGTCGGTGGGAAGTCAAGGTCATAAGGGTCGAGGTCAGTGAGGCGTCGAGGTCGCGAGGTCGGTGAGGCGTTGGTAAGTCAAGGTTGCGAAGTCGGTGGGAAGTCAAGGTCATAAGGTCGTGAGTCATTTAGTTTAGTCGTTTGGTCATTTCAAGCCTCGTCGCAGCGTGTGACCCTAAATTTATTTTAATTTTATCAGTTTTAATTTTAATTTAATTGATCAGGTACGAGGCTATGCAGAGTACAACCTTCACTAAGTTTTATTTTGATTAATTTTAATTAGTTTGCACTCAGCAGGTTACAATCCTAAATTAATTTTGCTTTGATTAATACATTGAATAATTCGTGCACGGCATAGTTCCGTCCTAGATTAATTTCACTTTGAATAATTTCAATTAATTCACGCTCAGAAGCATACGGCCCTAAATTAATTTTATGTTGATTAATACTTAAACTAATTCATGCACGGCTAGTTACGGCCCTAATTTGCACTTGGCGGCCTAAGGTCCTAAATTAATTTTACTTTAATTAATATCCAATTGCCATTTAATCGATCTAGTATGGGAATCGGCAGGGTACAGTCCTAAATTAATTTTTATTAATACTTTAACATCAACTTTAATTAACACTAATTAATACTCTCGCTCGTTAGCGTACGGCCGCACGGCGCAGCACTCGTTCGTCGACGCGGTGTTCGGCGGACAGCTGCTGAGTACGGTGGCGTGTGAGGACTGCCATAGTGTATCACAGATCCTTGAACCTTTCCTCGATCTTAGCCTGCCCATCACCGAGGAGAAGACCACCAGGCGGCAGCACGGTTTCAAGCTGCACGAGCAGGTAGGCACGCGAGAGCGGCGGTGTGCAGAGATGCCAACCGCTACGATTTATCCGTATTTTATGTATTTTACAGTTTGCGCAGAAATCTCTCCTATCCTCTCATGCTCTCGCTTCTCACTCTCGAGTCTCTTCTCTCTCTCCTTTCTCTCGTTTTCCAGCCTCTCCTCCGCTCCTCTCTCTTTCCGCCCTTTTTCCGCTCCCCTTCTCTTCATCTTCCTCATCCCTCGGTCTTCGTTGCTTCTCTCATCGCCACCTCCCCTTCTTCTCTCATCATCTCTCTCTCTGCGTCTCTCTCTCCTCTCTCGTTCGCTCTCTCGCATCTCTCTTCTCTCTAATCCTCTCCTTCGCTATCTCTCTCTCTTCCTCTCTACCCACTTCCATCCGTCACTCCTTCTACCGTCCCTCTATCTCCTAGTCGTCTCTCTCCTCATGCCTAGCCCACTCATTATCTCCTATCGTCACCGCACCATCACGCTCCGTCTGCTCTGCTCTCTCTCTCTCTCTCCGTCTCCTTCTCTCCTCTCCTCTCTCCCTACTGCTGATCTGTATGTATGCACTGTGTGTATATAGTGAAGTCTTGCGACGGCAACGCAACATACACCGCGCGCAACACCGTACCAGCGAGTCAGATTCTCGCTCTGTGTCGTCGTCGGCTAATGCCTGGCCGCTGTGCAGCAGCGGACATCGCAGCGTGGGCTCCACCTGGTCGCACCGGTCGCCGCGCGCCGTGACGGACGCATTGAAGGACCGACGGCCTTTTTTATTGCTTTGTGATTCGTCTTAGGCAGGCCGAATCGAGGCAGCCAGCGTCTGTGAAGATTCCAAGGAGAGGCAACGCCTCCTGGCCAGCTACACGTTATTCAGGCGTTCAAGAGGCAGAGGCGTCTGTGATCAAGATTCGCAAGGAGAGGCAATGTATAGCAAAGTTATTGGCAGAAGCGTTTGTGAAAGCACTTCTGGCAAGAAAGGCACTCGGCTACCAGCCGCCCCACTCGTCTGACATTCTGTTGTTTCCTTCCACTCTCGCCCACCTTCCACAGCCCAGTATCGGACTACCCGCGACCGGACTCTCCCTTTGACGAAATCAATACACCCCTTCACCTTGTTGCCGCTCCCATTCTGAACTTGTTACCGTTAACGCACCCACACCCCACGCACTAGTATGAATACAGCAGACTACATCACGTTTTGACTCTATCCTTGCTAAAACCCGCCCCGAATGCGGAATTCGCACGAACAGCCGCGCGGAGTCCCGCTGTCCAAAAAATCACAATTTTGGATTCAGTTACTGTAATTTTTCTTCTTTTGAAAGTGCGCTACAAATAACCTCGCGTATGTAAAGGTTTCGATGCCAAAAAACTCGAGTTGATTTGTAAATGTAAAACCAGCCTATTCTACCAGGAAACCTAAACTTCGTTATTGAGCGCCAGACTGACCGCAGACTAATAAGCTTGTTGCAAGCATGGCACAGAAAGTGTATTTTCTCGCGCATGCGTGGCTCCATGTTAACGTGTGATTACTACTAAGGCAAAGCTGTTCGCATCATGTAGGTATTGTTAGCCGACGAAACAGCGATCAGAGCCTGACCGACGCGCTTTTCACGAGAACTGTCGATCTCAACCTACTCTACCGTAAGCCTCTATAGGCCAATTATTAATTTCAGAAATTTGTAAATTCTACTGAGGAGTGAAAAACACACACACGAACAATCGCTATCGGATGGGATGTGGGGTGTGGGGTGTATAAAATGCAAACTCTTGACCCAGAGGCTGTGTGTGGCAATGAAGCTCGTCACATAGGGTGTCATACTCTCCATAAATTAACATGCACTCCCCCCTCAAACCTAGGCATGGACTCTACAGACTTCCGCGCGAACTGCCTCTTCCTCCATCTCCTCGCATCTTCGCCTCCAGCTCCATCTTCCTCTACTCCTCTTCCATGCATCTTCAGCCTACTACTCCATCCTTCTCCATACTTCCTTATCGCTCATGCTACCAACCGCCTCCATCCATCTTCGCATCCTCCTCCTATCCTTCCCATCTTCTCCACCCTCCATCTTCAGCTCTATCTCTTCCATCATCTCATTACCTCACATCTTCCTCCTCTTCCTTCATCCTCCATCTAACATCTAATCGCTTCTCCATCCTCTCCACCCTCCCATCTTCCTCACCCTCCTCCTCTTACGCGAGAAGCTGAGCATTAGCATCTACTGGTTCCTCGTTAGCCACAATGCTTGTTGCTCGGCCGGTGGAGGACCAGGTAGGTATGAGCAAGGTCGGGCGGAATCGGCTCACTCCCGGCTTGTCAACCGCTGCGCCTTCCTCCGAGATGACGGGCAGAGCGATCGGTTCCTGCACTGAGAGGGAGGAGGAGACACGGTGGACTCTAAAATGACGTGTGTGTATGTGTGTGTGGCGGGAGAGGAGAGAGGATGGAGACAGACGGGACGGACTGGCAGACGAAACACATCACCGAGAAGTGGACTGATATATATATAAAAGGAACGGAGAGAGAAAGAGATAAATGAGAGAAAGACACGAGAGACAAGGGTAGAACATATATTACGAGAAATAAATAATGGAGAGCGAGAGGGCAGGAGTAGGACGACAAGAGACAGAGGGCAGAGGGGCAGAGAACAGCAGGGCAGCAGGCAGAGACAGGAGGCACGAGAGAGACAGGAGGAGCGAACGAGAAAGAGAAGGGAAGAGGCGAGATGAGGGTAAGCAATAGCAGCGAGAGGGAAGTGAAGAGAAATATATACTTTCTGAGCATTCGATTTTCGCTACGAACACCGTCCACCGCGCACGTCGCTTACCCTGAGGCGCTAGGTGCACACTCTCGTGTTCGCTTGTGCTTGTTGCTAGGGCCTCCTGCTGGCCCAGGTATTGTAATCATCAAACTCTTAGATGCTCTCCGTCGCGACGGCTCGGATTTCTTCTCTCCCGACCTGGCCGGCAACATAGATGGGCAGATATAGCGAACAGGTAAAACGAGCACGGACGGAATGGCTGCCAGTCTCAACCTGTTCACAGTGAAGTCAAGTCGCAGTCACAAATGACTGATGCACAGACACTGCCAGCTAAGAGGAGGTATTTAGCAACTTGAGTGTATACGTGTTCAGCCACAACGCTGCGGTAATATGTGCTGAGTGCTAGCTCTCGGCACTCACGGGTGAGCCACGCATGATCGCGACACCGCCGCCATCACAGCGTTGTCGATGACGGTCACAGTGGCGATGTAAACTCACCACGTTACCCCGTCACTCATACACGCATCCAAACACAAGCGCCTAGTGTTTCGCGTTACCTCAATTATAAATATGACGATATTGCGAGCGCGACAAGTCGGCTTTCACGCTCAGCCGAGACTCAACGGTCTACGCTACGGAAACTTGGAACGTAACATCACAGCAGCGAGTGGTAGGTTATTTGTCTTCCGCGATCAACTGTGAGAGGAGCAAATAATCGTTCTACTTTTCAATGGAAACTGAATGAAACAATTGGCCGTGCACGTCGATAAGACGAGACGAACAGATACAATATCCGAAGACGCCACCCATATCATGGCCAACTTGAGAAAATGCAAACGACAGGAACAAGAAAATACACGTCAACATTAAACGGAGGATCATAGAAAAATATGCGTGACGTGGTCAAACACCACCCCGCACAGTTCCAGTACTCATCCTATCCGACTAGTGAGACTGCAAACATTCCTAGTGCGAGTCAGAGTTTGAGAGCATGAATCAACAGATTGAATAGATAACAGGGAATCTTATGACGATGTGTGATATAACGTAGAGCGACGACAAGAATACAACTGAAACAGAGAGAATCCATGGTTCGATTATTACAATCAATGCTATGCTACCAGAGCATGTCATACGTGTGTCGTGTGTGCGGTGTGTGTGTGTGTGTGTGTGTGTCTGTGGTGTGGTGTGGTGTGTGCGTGTGTGCGTGCGTGGCGTGGCGTGTGTGTTGTGTGGCATGTGCATCGTCGTGGCAGTGTGTGTGTGTGTGTTGTGCAGTGTTGTTGATGTTTGTGTGTGTTGGTGTGTGTGTGTGTGTGTGTGTTGTGCGTGTGTGTGTTGTGCGTGTATAATTGTGTTGGTGCGTGTGTGTATGTGCTGTTGTGGTGTGCGTGTGTGTGTATGTTGTGGTGTTCGCGTGTGGCGTGTGGTGTGCCGTGTGCGTGTGGCCGTGTGTGTTGTCGGGGCTTGTGCGTGTGCGTTTGCGTGTACCGTGCGTTTGATGTGTATAGTACACACATATATACGTATACACACATATATGTAGTACAGATCTAGTTGTTATAATTACTACTTGGACAAACCAAATAGACTAGCAACAAGGGTTTGACAAACATGGCTACTAACATACCACCACACTAAACAGTACGCAACGGATTGGGAAAAGGCCAGAGAAGAAGAAGAGGCTAAAGTCCAATGCATGGGTAGCCCATGTCAGTAAACCACGTGGCGTAGACACTTCAGGATGCTCTCTCTCCGTCTGCCGGGTGCAGACGTCACATATACCTGATGGGCAAAGCCGGCGACAGCGTCGTTTGCGGACGTTGTGTGGCCACAGGGGGGCGCTCCACGCGCGTGTACCCGTTGTGTTTGTTACTGGGGGCCTGTCTACCGAGATAGTTGTACTCTCCTATGCGGAAGACTGGCGGCGGGAGGTCGATGCGCACGCTCTCTCCGGACCTGATAGCAAGCAATCGATTTAGGTGGTTGAGGAACGGTCGGCTAGCGGACACCTGGCGGCGAGGCTAACTACGCTAAGCATGACGTCGGAGGGGGGGGGGTTTGATCTCATCGCGGATACACAATGGTTGCTATGGAAGATAATGTATTGTGGCAGCTTTTCCTTCAGGAAGGCGTGCTAAAATAACTCAATTTACTAGTCTAGTTGTCATTGATATTGTCCACGTGTGTGTGTGTTCTGTGTGTGTGTGTGTGTGTGTGTAGTTGTCGGTGTGTGTGTGTGGTGTGTGTTGTGTTGTGTGTGTGTGGTGTGCTTGTGTGTGCGTGCGTTGCGTGTGCGTTGTGCGGTGTGTGTGCATGTGTGTGCATGTGTCGTGTGTGTTGATGTGTTGTGTGTGCGTAGTGTGTGGGCGTGCGTGTGTGTGTGTGTGTGTGTGTGTGTCTGAGTCTCGCTGTGTGTGTGTGTTCATGTGATGTGTGTGTGCGCGCGTGTGTGCGTGTTGGCGTGTGTGCTGTCCTGCTGTTGCTGTGTGGTGGTGCGTTGCGTCGTGTGTAGCGTGTGTGCATGCTGTGCGTGCGCAGCGTTGTGCTGCATGTGACTGTGGTGGGTGTTAGTAGATTACCGTGCACTAGGTCGAAACATCGAAGGGAGCGAGCTGCCGTCGTTGGATGGCTCGTCGCCGGTGCCCTCAAGTGGTGGAACTCTGTCCGGCGCGAGGTCTTGAAGGGGCTTCGTCTCACCAACGAGGGGGGCACGTTGTTCGCGCCGTGTACCCTTGTGTTTGTTGCTCGGAGCTTGTCTTCGCCAGGAAGTTTATACACATCGAATCCGTTCTCCTCCACCACCTGGATCGCCACACCCACGCACGCCACGCTGTAGGGGAAATAATCGAATCACTCGACGTTGCGCGCTCGATGCATAGTTTTTATCGGGTGCGTATAACATTGGAAGCGGAATGTGTTCGCTAAATCGGCATGAATTAGCCAACACGATATACAATATTAACATACAATTATAATTGAAATACTATTTACAAGATCCACGCGAACGAACAAGTTTTTGTAGAACGAATGTATGGAGGCATCACGTCAACGCGGGAGCCGAAATGTCGGATGTTTAAAGACGCTCAAACTCCGTAACAACACCAAGTGCTGCTCCGTTGTGACGTCATTCCGTAGATCGCATGCAGATGCTTTGCTTATAATCAGTAAGTGTTGATGGAGATGTCAGGCGTCGTTCAAGATATTGTTGATTGCAAGAATTGTGACTCGTTGTTACAAGAATTGTGGATCCTATATACTCACATAATCCTAAAGCTCAGCAAGGATTTCCACACCATGTCTGCTGTAAGCAGGGTCTTATCGTCATGTTAGGAACTTTTAATCAGCGTTCGCTTTGATCGTCTTCTGTAACAGAGATACACTAAGTGCTCAGTCATGCAGTGACGTAGAGCCGTGACCGTCACGCGATCGATCCGTGATGTCAATATGCACGACGACAGCTTTGCGCTTCGCCTAAGAACGTTTTTTTCTTAGTAAATACCATTAGACGGAATGTTGAGTCGAAGCTTGTTTGAATCTGTCCCTAACCGCGGCTGGCTTGTATAGACGTGCACGGTCCGTAACACACGGAGTGATACACAGTCACATCGCAGTGAGCACGTACGCGTCTGTGAGACACGAACTCACAGACATACCGAATAGCGCCTGCATTTCATCGCGAGCGCGGTGTGCTATGCCGTAGCGATCCACACCATTGCATGACACGCCCGCTTACTTTCTTCATGAAACGAAAGCGAAAGTGGATCAACTCAAACGCGGGCGAGTACGATGCCTTTGTAGCAGCAAATATTGTGCGTAGGCTGAACGAAGACGGGCAGTGGCCGTATCTTATCGATAGACTCATAGCTGTGAGCTGTGCTAACGACCAGTTCAAAGACCAACAGTAATACGTCTAAATGCGTTCTAGTTAGTCAATACTCTTGCTTGATTCTCTCTCTCTCTCATTCTCCTCTCTATCTCATCATCTTCTTCCTCTCTCTGCTCTCACACACAGGTAGCACACACCACACACAGCCACACATCACACACAGCCACACCACGCAGCCACAGCACAGACACACACACACACACTCTCCTCTCTCTCTCTCTCTCTCTCCTCTCTATCTGCTCTGCTCTCGTCGCTCATCTCTCTTCTCTCTATCTGACTCCTCTCCTCTCTCAGCTCTCTAGCTCTCTCGGTGTCTCCCATACAGTCTCTCTCTCGCAGTCTCCTCTTCGCACCCTTCATCCTTCTCTGCTCTTCGTCTCGTCATCTCCATCCATCTCGCTCTTCCGATGCTCGCCCTCTCTCTCTCGTCTCTATTCACTCTCTCTCTTCTCTCTCTTCTTCTCTCTCTGTGTAATATATATACTGGTCCAACCCTCCGCAATTAACTCGTAATCGGGCAGATTTACTTTTCTAATCAACATTACATTTACCGATTCATAGCTGAACACACGTTTTAATAAATCGTTCTATGAACTCTTCTGCATTAAAGACTGTCGTGAGTAAACCTCCCCTGTGTTACGATATCACAGTTTACCTGTCGTAATAAGCACTACAGGACAGCGACTGCTTTTAACGTATCCATAATGTGAATTCACTATAACAACGATGGTCGCTCTTAAACCTGCATAGTAAGCGGTATCATAATTTACACCGTAAGTCCACTATAAACAACATGGTACTCTGAACGCTGCATGTAACGGTCATCGTATGTTACCGAGCGTCAGTAACAACAACATGGAAGCTCTAACGCTGCATGTAACGGTATCATAGATGTTCACGTCAGTACAACAACATGGTAGCTCTTAACGCTGCATGTAACGGTATCATAATTATATGTCAGTAAACAAATTGTAAATCTTAACGCTGCATGTAACGTATATAGCTTATACCGTCGTACAGACTCAACATGGTAGGCTCTTACGCTGCTCTGCATCTAAACGGTATCGTAATGCTATATTTCTGTTAAACAATATCGTAGCACGCACAATAACTTGCAATCTTAAGACAGTCGTAACATGAAATGGCTTAATGATAGAATTGATGAATATCAGAAACATGAGAAATGGTCATAATAAATCACGAATCGTCAATTCAATAATACATCGTGAATTGGATCGTGAAAGCAATCTTCATCGGACGCAAATAAAAATAACGAAGCACGCGGATAGATTGGTAACACTTAGACAATCACACTGAATGATTACAAATTGGAATATAAGATGAGAAAGAAACGAGATAAATAAACAGAATCGGCGAATTTTCGACCTCGAAGTAAATTTGCATCGAAACTAATCCTACGGCACCGCGATCTCACCATACCGTTCCAACCTGACGCTGTATGTGGTAGACTCGGTGTGTGTGTTCTCTCCTCTCACTCTTTAGTTAGGCGCTGTTCTAGTCGATGTTGCTTTCTGCGCCGATGCTCTCCTTATATACATCTCTGGCGAGCAGGTTGTCCTTCCACCCGCAGCAGCATCGAGCAGCAGCAGCAGCATCCTCCCCAGCAGCAGCAGCAGGCAGTGCGAGCAGGAGGGCAGGGGGTGCAGCGCAGGAGGGGTGGGTAGTGGTGGCAGTCAGGCTAGGTGGGGGAGGGGGAGAGGTAAGTGCACCCGTCTGAGCTCTACCCACCGATGGCGTGCGGATACGCGAAGCTCTCTCCTTCCTCATGCTTCTCTCTCCTCTTTCTTTGCACGTCAGTCTTCGCTCTCATTCTCTCTCTCACATCTTTCTTTGAATAATCTTCTCTCTAGGAATCACTCTCCCTCATCTCTCTTACTCCTCTCTCTCTCTCTCTGTCTTTCCTCCTCGGGCGGCAGCCTAGACTCTCTTCTCTCTCTCTCTTCTCTCTTTTTCCACTTCTTCTCTACTCCACGAGCCAGCGGTCGTTCAACTGATCGCTTCATAATGATCGGCACATTGTTTGCCTGGCACGCCGGACAGGACGAGTTGCGCGTCAGGCGACCGGAGACGAAGCGTCCCGGTAGCGCGGGCGGAGGAGGAGGGGAAAGGAGGAGGGGAGGGGGGATTCGTGAGGGGTGGGGGAGGTGAGTGGGGTGGTTGGTCACCTTGACAGACAACGCGTGCGTTAAACTCGCGTCGCGTGTGTGTGTGTGTGTGTGTTTGTGTGTGTGTGTGTGGTGTGTCTGATGTGTGCGTGCGTGCGTGACGTGGCGTGCGTGCGTGCGTGGTGTGCCAGCGGTGTGTCATGTGTCGACAAAGAGGTGCGCAACATCAACATGAGCTTCAGCCATCGTCAAAAACGTCTACCGTCGTACGCAGGACGGATGTAAATTGAAGGGCGTGACGTCAGCGCGTATAGATGTAAACACGTGACGTGTGGACGCAGAGGTGCCAGCGCGAGAATGCGCAAATACGTCGCGACATCTTCTTTGAGGAAGGGAATTATTATGATAAAAAACGTAAGGAAATTAAATACAACATAGTAATAAAATATGAGAAATTGCCGCGGGCTTAAATGCCGGCGTTTGTCGCTCCCCTATCGTCGCTATTCAGAATTCCCGACACAGATAGTGAGAGCTGCGTGTGAGATTTTGGCTGCTGTGGAGCAGAAGTGTTCGCACATGATTCATGTTGGCCGGCCGTGAGGATATGTATCTTTGTGGCGGCGGGGATTTTGTGCATGTCGGCCATGCGTGAACATGCGCGAGGAACTCGTATCGTAGTGACGAATTTCTTTATCCACACAATTGATATATTTTGGCGTTGGTGTGTGTGACGCACTGGTTCGAGCAGCTCTCTCAATAACTAACCAGTCTTCATTGATATTGTCATCAACGTATGTGTGTTGTGTGTGTGTGTGTGTGCCTGTGTTTGTGTGTGTGGTGTGTGTGTGTGTGTGTGTCTATGTTGTGTGTGTGCGTGTGACGTGATCGTGTGCCGGTGGCGCTGGTGTGTGATGTGTGTGTGTCACTGTGTGTGTGTGTGGTGTGCGTGTATGCGCGCGTGCGTACGTGTGTGTGTGTGTGTGTGCATGCCGCGGTGCGTAAAGTGTGTGTGTGTGGTGTGTCATGCGCAGCGTGCGTACGTGTGTGTCGATGCGCGCGTGCGTTAGCGTGTGTGTGCATGCGCGCGTCTACGTGGTGTGTGCATGCGCGCGTGCCGTACGTGTCGGTGCATGCAGCGCGGTGCGTACTTGTGCGTGCTTTGTGGCGCTGATGTGTGCATTGTGCGGTGTGTCGTAGGCATGCGGCGTGCGTACGGTGTGTGTGCTTGTGGCGGTGTGTGTGCGCGCGTGCGTACGTGTGCGTGCTTGTGTGTCTGTGTGGTGCAATGCGCGCGGTGCGTACGCGTTGCGTACGTGTGCGTGTGTGTGCATGCGCGCGTAGGCGTAGTGTGTGGGCTTGTGTGTGTGTGTGTGGTGCGTGTGTAATGTGTGTGGTGTGTGTCAGTGTGGTGGTGTGTGTGTGTGTGTGTGTGTATGTGTGTGTGTGCTGCGCGCGTGCGTACGTGTGCGTGCTATGCGTGTGTGTGCATGCGCCGTGTGGTCGTCGGTGTGTGGTTGTGTGTGTGTGTGTGGTGTGTGCATGCGCCGCGTCGTGTATCGTCAGTGCGTTGATGTGCGCATGCGCGCGTGCGTACGTGATGCGTGCTTGCGTGTGTGTGTGTTGTGCATGCGCGCGTGCGTACGTGTGTGTGCATGCTAGTGTGTGTGGCATGCGTGGTGCTTGTGTGCGTAGCGTGCATATCTCCTACGCGAGCGTCCATTGTTTAATACGTCGCAACCTGTCTCTTTTGTTTCATAAGCGCGCGTGGTACGGGGGGGGCGGGGCGGGGGGGCGGGGCGGACGAGTATGAATGCAGACGATCCTGACCTCTACGACTGCTCTCTAGCACGCCCTTCATTATTCTGGCCACAGGGCGGCGCGGGGTGCGTCTGATCTGTCTAGACTTATCTGCTCCGACAACTCACTGTCATCGGCGGGTTGCCAATATCTACGCGTGCCATAGGCAGAATGCGCCCCCCCCATCAGATTAGGATGATCAACCGTGATGGAAATGGGATCGTTTTCCCGAGGTTTAAACGAGGAACTGCGGACGAAAATGCCCGCGGGCAAGAGGACAAATTATTTCAGCTTCATTATTTGTGTGTGAATCGGCACTAGTATTTTAGGTGATTTTCACGATCGTAGAGGGGGAGGGAAACGTCGACACAACAAGCAGAAGAAAGCGAGGGGAAAAGGAAAGAGAGAGGCAGAGAGAGGAAAGAAGAGGAGAGAGGAGGATGGAATGAAGCGAGATGCAGGGAGGCAGACAGAGATGGGTGGAGACAGGTAACTGAGTGGGGTAAGAGATAAAGGACAGAGGCAGAGGCGAGAGGAGGAGAGTAAGCAGACAGAGGGACAGAGCAAGAGAGAAGGAAGAGATGCAGAATCAAGGAGAGAAGGAGAAGGGAGAGAAAAAGAGAGGGAGCGAGAGGCAGGCATGGGGGCAGAAGAGACAGAGAGGAGAGAGAGGAGAGAGCGGAGTGAGACAGACAGGAGAGGGGGAACGAAGAGAGGGAGAGAGCAGATAGAGAGAGAGAGAGAGAAGGAGAGCGGGGGAGAGAGAAAAAACGGGAGAGGGGCAGACAGAGAGAGAGAGAGAGGAGAGAGAGAGAGAGAGAGAGGAAGAGAGAGAAAGCGAGAGAGAAAGCGAGAGAAAGCGCGCGCGAGAGAGAGATAGAAAGATACGAATATAGATAAGAGGGAGAGAGAGAGCTAGAGAGAAAGAAGAGAGAGAGAGAAGCAGAGAGAGGAGAGAGGAGAGAAGAGAAAGAGAGAGAGAGATAGCTAGAGCGAGAGAAAGAGAGAGAGGACGAGAGAGAAGGAGAGAGCGGAGGAGCAGAGGAGAGAGAGGAGAGAGAAGAGAAAAGAGCAGAAAAGCCGGAGAGAGAGCATAGGGAGAGAGAGAGAGAGAGTGAGACGAGAGGAGAAGAGAGAGGAAGAGAGACGAATCTGAGAGAGCAACGAAGAAAGACGAGAGACACATTGACACGAGCCGGATGGACTTCCAACAGGGACCTGACACTGAGCCGATGGACATGATGAAAGACAAATAGCGCCCACCCCGCCTCCCCCCACAGCGGGGTTGGGCCGCACACAATAGCTCGCAGCAACCGCGGGCTTCAATGTTCATTCATTCATCGTCTCCGCGCGCGCATCTACACGCTCATGGCCATGTCGTGTGTACCGTCACACTGAACAGCGATCGAGAATGAATGAACAAAAGATGGATGCTCGTGTTCAGGAGACCTAATCCCCGTGACCACGCGCGACACAGTTAGCAAAGAAACTAAACGAGGCTATTTATTGTTTTGTTCAGTTTAGAAACAGTGAGAAGCTGACAGATTAGCGATAGCGTCTGGCATGTTAATTAGAAGCTCTGGCATGTTATTTAGATATTCATAATCATTGGGCGGGATTCATTGACGCTTATTTAAAGTTACACAGAACATACTGCCTCGGATACGTTCGTCGCTTCTGGGCGTCTTTCTGTACGGCAGAATTATTGAATCCAGTAATCTATATATAATTTATAGTATATATGCATGTTATCATGTTTATTTATAAACCAGTGAAAGGAACCGACATTCTGCAAACTTCATAATAGTGACGTAATGCGATGACTATGAACGTTTTCAACATAACCGCTCTTAACGTTGGCAATCTTGGTTTGACAACTGCTACTCCCTCACGACCACTTCTTCCCTTTCTCATGACTTACTGTCAGAACATGGTAAAGCTTACGCTTACGATACAGGTAAAGAAGGGTGTGCCTCTCTCTGATATATTCATCACAGATTTCATAGCAATACCATGTTTTTTACGGCTGTGGTAAATGTTGATGGGCATGTATTGACGGTGTTTTATTAGGCGCTGCAACTTGAATAATTGCTACGGCGGGGGTAGATTGTTTTGATGTTTTTTAATGCAAGAGCTGTGTAAATACCGATCTGATCGCAACATCATTTTGACTAAACAGTACCATTCACATCACTTTAAAACATGTAGGTGTAGCTAAACAAAGAAGATATACCCATTTAACGCAGGTACGATTGGCAATGCACGTCTTTTGACTACGATAACGCGCGAACCCAAGCAGTATGAGATTTATTCGTATTATCCATATTATTTGAACAAGGTATCACGGGATTTTACACTGGAGTGCGTAATCATCACGCAGTTATAACACGACGTAAGTAAAATGTGTTTTTCCATGCGGCGGAAAATATGACGATGTTGTTGACGTGGCGGTCAATATGACGATGTTTTGTGACGTGGCGGTCAATATTTAAGTATGGTTTCCCCTTGTGAGACGTCACGACAAGTAATAAGAGAGAATACTCGCTAAGTGAGTATAACTAGCTAGCTAACTAGTGATCAAACAACACTTTCTTACGCATGCCTGAGACACGCACGCCAGTCAGCTGCAAGCTTAAACTCATTACAAACGTGGCGAGATAGACATCAGAGGTCGGTGTTGTGGAGGCGAGGAACTCTGATCATCAGGAACGTGTTAAGACTAGCTCAGTATGTCTTACTCCTATGATCGACATTATTGATCGACCTATTTAGCTCATGTTCGAGACGGATATATACGCTAGAACATTATTATAATATGAAATTATTATTATCAATAAGTTCAATATTTATGTGTATTAATATTCTCTTGATTATAGATCACGACACAGCACGCCGCAGGCGCGCACGGCGCACGGCACGCACGCACAACACACAACACACACCACACAGCACCACAGGCAGCACACACACACCGCACCACCACACAAAGGAGGACGCACACGCACACGCCGGGGCAAACAAACCGCACCAAGGACAAACCCGCACACGCCACCGCGCCGCACGCACTAGTGATAGAGTAGAGAGTAGAGGACCACCGGCGAGGGACCACGCGCACGCACACGCACACGCACGACGACGACACACTGGCACACGCAACACACAACACGCGCAACACAGCACACCGATTTCACACGCACACACGCACACACACGCACAAGCACACGGGGCACGCGCGGTACGACACGGACGCACACGCAAATACGCACCACGCCGCACACAGCAACCACCGCATTACCGCACACGGGCACACGCACACGACACACACCTCACGCACACACAGGCATATATGATATATAATATGATTGAGCGATGCTGGCTCCTCATAGGCGATGCTGTGTCAAAGAGGTTAAGATGTTTTTAAAGTTGTATTTATTAGAGTGACCTCGTATTTTATTATGGCTGGCCTCCGCTGACGCATGGATGTCATAATGACTGAGGCTTGATTAAGCATCTTATAGGTAACCGAGATATCATCGCGTGTCCGTTCTTGACAGGCTATCTATTTACTCGGCGTGATGAAGGGGCGTGTGCCTGTTCGTCTGCCTGCGTGGCTGCCTGCATGCATGTCTTTCTGAGAGAAGCAGAGAGAGAGAGAGAGGAGAGAGAGAGAGAGAGGAAGAGGAAGAGAGAGAGGAGAGAGAGAGAGAGAGAGAAAGAGAGAGAAAGAAGGAGAGTGCGCAGAAGAGAGAGAGTGAGAGCGGAGGCGAGAGGAGAGAGAGAGAAGAGAAGGGGAGAGAGGGGGTATATATATATAATATATATATATATATATACTATATAATATGATATATATATATTAAGTATATAATACGGGAGCTATAATTCGCATCGTTATTAGTCAACAGCAAGGAGCATGATTGCGACGGCAGGAGTAATAATAATACGATGATGTAGATTATTAAGATTATCGGATAGATTATTCTAATAATAGAATTATTAAATCTATTATTATTCGTCACTACGCTGATTCGATGGCATAGTCCATCACACGGCTGTGGAATAAGTGGATTAACACAAAGATGCGTCTGGTCATGTCTCACAGTGATGGTGGAATATAGTGATCTAAAGCCACATCGTCATGTCATGTACTCGCTGGTGTGGATATAAGTGATCTAACACATGCGTCTGTCATCTCAAGATGTGGAATATAGTGATCTACACATGCGTAACTGTCATCTGTCACACGATGTGGATATAGTGGATCTAACACATGCTCTGTCATTGCTCGGGCTCGTGTGGAATATAGTGAATCTAACACATGTGTCCTGTCATTCTCGCTCGTGTGGAATATAGTGATCTAACACTATGGTCCTGTCATTGCTCGTGCTCGCTGTGGCGATATAGTGATCTAACACATGCTCTGTCATTCTCGCTCGTGTGGAATATTAGTGATCTAACACATGCTCTGTCATTCACGCTGCGGTGTGGTATATAGTGATCTAACACATGCGTCTGTCATTCTCAACGGTGTGGAATAATGATGTCTAACACATTCGCGTTTGTCTTCATCGCTCGGTGTGGAATACTAAGTG
>NW_014578440.1:27216-35860 GCF_000485595.1 Priapulus caudatus
CTGGTGTCATTGACATACAAATCGAAACAACAGAGCAAACGACGTAACACACGAGAACGACTGCCGCACCAGATGAGTGGCGCGCGCGAGCGATGACGCTTGTGGGCGGGGAAACGGATGGACGTTACCTGCTGGAAGCGTTTGAGATGTGCGTGAGACGAGGGCGGGTTGTAGATAGGAAACTGGCTTGCTGGCCGTCGTGTAGACGGCTCGGCTTCGCCTTGACAATAGAACAGTTCAGAGCATGTCGTAACAGCGCCACACTGCTGGACTAGCAGTCTAGCTCTTATCACTAAGCGAAGTGTTTACGTTAGTGAAGTTGCCTTCCAGGGACGGTAGCAAAGAACACAGCATTTATTATTCTAGGTGTTGCACCTATCCCCCGGGCGTGATGGGACGGTCACCGGGTGATACAGTTGGAGTATACTTCAAAGTTACGAGTAACAATAACCCTAACTAAACATAACGCTACATAAAATTATCTATATATCGGATCTCATATACTATAGGGTGTCATCACAAAATTTATCTATGGTGTGGGACATTATATCAGATGAAAAAACCCTAACCCTAACCCTAACCCTGATCCTAACCTAATCTAACATTGGTGCTGCCACGTTGCGTGTACTGGCTTTCCACGCCGGGGCGATAGCAACACCAATTACGATAGCAATAGTGCAAGAGCATTTGGGAGAAAAGAATTAATGCAGGATTGACTATCTGGCGCTGAAGCACACGTTAGGTAGATTTGAGTCGTTTTAAATTCTTGATCTATACTTTGTCCATGTATAGATTTATTGCTTATTATTATATTATGTGTATATATTATTGTAATTGTTACTATTATGATTAGTTTATTTATTGTATTTATTATAATTACTTTATTATTATATTTATTATTTATTGTTGTTGTTGGTTTTTCATGAGTGAGAGTGTGGCTGGTGTATTGATAGAGTTGCATCGATGGTATCTTACCGTATTTAATTTATAATTATATCATATTCAAGTATATATATATATTATATTTATCTATCACCTGTATCTGTGGGAATTTAATGTTTGTCGGGTGCCTACTGGGCTACTGGACCTAGTGGAGCTAGTTGGAGTTCACAAGTTTTTCATGACAGGTGTCGCGATCAAGGGCTCTCATTTGACATCGTTTTTCCACCACTCTATTCTTTTTGCTAGAGTAACGAGGAAAGCGCGTGGCACATTTTTAAGTGTTTTGTATGCACGGCCGGGGTCGAACCCACACTTCACTTGGCCCGACGCGAGACTTACCAATTAAGCCGTGGTAGTGGGGTAGTGTGTACTGTGTAGACTGTCTAGCCAAAACAAAATATAGGTGTGCGTTACGGTTTCCGAACTGACCCTATTTATTGCCAGCGACCCTAACATTTTTATTCAGGTTTTAATTTAAATTTTCAGTTCTACTTCAAGGACCACAAGCACTTCTTTGGAATGGTTCGTAAATAAATATTTCAAGAAATAAACATGTTTCCCTACCTACCTCGCTATTTCTTTGTCGGCATTGCTAACGCGTAACCAATATTTTTGTTTTGGACCACGTAGGAGGAGATGGGTGTTACCGTCGCCGAGTCGCTGTTGTCTTTCGAGCGGCGTGATGCACGTCTCGCAGCCGATAGCGTTGTTTCGTGCAGGCAGTCCGCTGTTCGCTGAACTTGATGCAACAGAGAGCAGGCTGCACTCGCGCGGCCGCCGGATCGGCTACGCTCGCAGAGCGTGTCGAGACCGACGCATGACTTTTTGTACGCCTCCGCAGCCGTCGGCGAGTGCGGGAGTCCGGCGGCAATGGACACCCAGGCGCCACCGTCACGTCGCCGAGTGTCGTTGTTCGGGAGCAAACTGCGTGACGCCCTTTGTTTTTGGCGAGCTCTCGGTGTTGACATCGTCGCTCGCATGAGCGCCCTTTGTGGCGCATCGACTTGCGAACGCGGAGCTCCCTATGCAACGTTCGTTGCGGACTCACGTTGTTGTCGGCCCTGCGTCTGATTCGAGCAAAGAGCAGCAGCCGCGTAGGCGGCGGCTCCGCGTCGCAGATGGTGCTGCGCCGTCGCGACCACCCCTGAGAGGACGTTCAAACTGTTTCATATCCATGCGAGCGTGTCGCATCGCCGCCGGGACGGTCGCGACAGCAAATTCTAAGCACAGCATCTGCAATGTATCATGCGAGTAAGGGACCATATAAACATTCATCAGGGATCGTTTAACAATATCGAGGATTATAAAAAATACTCGAGGACAGTATACAATCATCGAGGGGCCGTATAACAATCATCGAAGGGACGATATAGCATCATTGAGGGACGATTTAACAATAATCGAGGGCCGATATAACAATTATGAAGGGACGAATATAACATTCATCGAGGGACGCATACAATCATCTGGGACGATAACATATCGAAATGGGACCGATGATAACAATCATGAGGGACAGTATACAATCTCGAGGACCGATATACAATATTGAGGAGACCAATATAACACAGGTTCATAGTAGTAAGACAATGTTGATTTAGGATTATGAGATCTTTTGGAGGCCAAAATTAACAATTTTTTACGCGCGATTTTCTGATTCGATCAAGCTATTAGTACGCTATACTATTTTAATAAGCCGTTTCGACCAATTCAACAAGAAAATGTTGAAAAATGTCTTTAGGCAAAATAAGGACTTTAAGGACAAGTAGCTCGTTATGGTTCTAGGTTATTTTCAGCTAATTTAGGTTATATTGCACTACATAAAGTTTCATGTTCAATCACCTTAGAAATATTTTTAAAAAATAGTTTTAATAACTTAACGACGACAGGTTTTGTCGTAACGACGGTGGCGCCTCAAGCGCACCTATCTGGGAAGTGCCCGAAAACCACGTTTGCAAGCAAGGGCTACAGAACGAGGTCATTTTTATTTATGTCATTTAAAAGCCAAAGGTTGTAATATCTTTAAACGAGCATATTATTTCAGTAGTATTAATATGGATAAATTTGCCCTAAATGAATTTCGTTCGGTTTTATAGCTTAGGTTAAATTATGTCACTTTTGTGATTTTAGCCTCGGTTCTTTACCTGCAAAATAAAAATGCAATACGCAACTTTTTCTCAGAAGTGCAGCACGGTCGCGGGCGTGGATGTCATGGCGCCGTTTAAATTCTCGTAGCGTTGATGTGTAAATAATTATTAAGTATTGGTGACAAATAATGTGAAGGATATAGACGATTTGTTTACGAGTAAGACAGTGTATGGCAGTAATCCTAGGGCTATGTCCCTTTAGTACTTTTCTTAAGATTTACAAATAGTACTGTATAAGGCCTTATTATTATTTTTGGACAAAATAAGTTATTATAAGACTTTGGAAAGACCCGCTACGAACCCTGTACATCAGTCGAGGGACCGAGTATACAATATCAAGGGACCGTAACAATATCGAGGACTGTATAACAATAACGAGGACTGATTACTAATCAATAATCGAGGGACGAATTATAACAATCATCGTAAGGTCTGTAATGCAATCATCGAGGGCCGTTATACCATATCGAGGGACCCTATTTAAACATCATCGGAGGACTGTTAACAATCTGGACGAGCCAAGTATAACATAATCGCACGCAGAGACCATATAACATCATCGGGGACCCGTTAACAATCAGTCGAGGGACTGATATAACAATCGTGGACGGACCCATATAAAATCATCTGAGGGACTGTATACAATCATGGACGGACGTATACATAATGAGGAGACATATACATCATCGAGAAACCGTATAACATATTTCACTCGCAGGGATGACTATAACAATGTCGGACGGACGTATATAGACAATCATCGAGGGACCGTTAACAATTCATGGAGGACGTATAACATATCGAGAGACATTACATATCGAGGCCTATAACAATCATAAAGGCTCATATAACAATCATCGAGGGCCGATTATAATGGGGCTGTTGCTATCGTGCTATGTGGATTACTGATCTACTGCGACGCATTGTGATTCTGCTTACAGATGTCAACCCCCCCCTCTTGTCAACATGGTCGTCTAACATCCAGCGATCTTAGGAGCAAAAACAGTGACATGTAGATAACGATTACACCCTCCATTGAAATTGTCTCTTACATTTACTTTCGATATGCCAATGTTATCTGAACAGTAATGCTCGCAGTCCCACGAATTACTTCTAAGATCATGACAGACTCTGTTGATAAAGTCGTAAGGATGGTTTTTTGTAGGAAGTTTTGTAAGGCATTGTAATCATGTTTCCTCTATTATATAAAATACATTGTAGTTACTGTAGTCAGTGTTATTCCTATTAACTCAGTTATTCCCCGTTAAAGTCATTGGTATGCACGTGAAGTCTTATATTCGGCGTAAGTCTTGTATTTAATGGTAATCATTGTATTTATCGTGAAGTATTATATTCCGTAATGTCATTGTATTAATGTACCCTTGTATTTCACGTTGAAGTCATAATATTCCCGTTAGAGTCATTGATTTAATGGTGAGTCTGTATTCCGCGTAGGCATACATGCTGTGTAACGATGTAAATTCATTCTACCTGTGAGGTGCGACCGGAGAGGCTCCGTTCACTGCAAGCTTTTGACGCTCGCCGCTGTCTCCTTCGCGCGGCCCTTGGTGGACGGTCAGTTCGGTCTCTCGTCGTCGCCGACCACGCCCTGTGTCCGGCAACGGCCGCGGCCTCAGTGGCAGGGGCTCTACGCGCCCTACCTGGCATCTTCTTCTGCTGTAGAGAAAATGCGGTCGCTGTCGTTAGTCTGCTGCGAGCTCTGTTGCCTCGGCACCGTCACACGACAACGCACGCAATCGAACGAGCTATAGGCCGGTTTCCATCTTCGGGTCGGCCGCAGCCAAATGCGCACCCCGTTACCCGTAGGCTGGCGCCGGCTCGGCGCTCGCAATTTCTGCCACGGCGAGGCGCCACTGCCGACTCACGCTTCTCTTTCGTTTCCTTCTTCTTCTGATGCTTGCTCTTGGCTTCGCGCTTCGCGAAGGGCAAAATCATCACGGCGTTCTTCGCCGGCGCCCCTGCGTGGATCCGGCCGATGTTCGGCGGGAAAAAAACAAAGGCGACTTACGGTTATGTACGCAGGGAAATGTGGCGGAGCATGTACACTTTTTTATATTACTCCTTACTTTATGTCAACTCGTTTTCCCGTCAGCTTTCCACGGAACGGTGATGTTAAAAGAGCATTTTTTCATGGCCGGAGCAGATTTCACGACAAATTACCATAAAAATTTTGCACAGTGGGGAGATTAAGTGATCGCTAGGGACGGCTCTGATTGTGTAATTTTGTCTATTATTTAGTTTATTTTTTATTATTTTCGTGCTAATTTGTTTTTAGTTTAGGAATTAGGACAATCAACAAAAAAGAATAAAAAAAAGCGCCGGGCGGCGGGCGGTCGGCGCGGCGCCGGCGGCGTTCGGGGCGGGGCGCGGAGGCGGCGGCTCCCACCCCCCTACCCCCCCCCCCCGCCCACCCCCCCCACCACCCTCCCACACAGCCTCCCCCCCACCTCCCCCCCACTACCCGCCCCCCTCCTACCACACCCCCCCCCCAATACCACCTCCCCCCAGAGAACCCCCCCAACCTCATCAACCCCCCCAACGCCCCGCATCATCACCCCAGACTTTTTTTTTTTTTTTTCTTTTTTTTTCCTTTTTTAAAGGCGGGGGGGGGGGGGTGGCGGGGCGGGTGGGGGGGCGGGCGGGCGGGGGGCGGCGGCGCGGGTAGAACATTTTTACATGGGGCGGGCGCAGGGGCGCACGGGCGGCGGGGGGGCGCGGCGGGCGGGGGGCGGGGGGGGTTTTTTTTTAAACCGAAAAAACACTTAGGGATGGTTAACTGATTTTCTATCACAACTTAATTTTATAATAATGCGACATCTAGCGGGAGATCTTCTATCTTCCCCTGAGACTTACTATATAATAATAACACACTTTGCGACTTGTACCAGCAACCTAGCAATTGATTGGTCAGGAACATAATTATGCAGATAAATGTTTACCGTGAATATATGCGCGTTAATAACCGCAAATTTGGCCTTCAGATTTTCAACCTTGTAGTTTGCTCTGCGGTTATATAGTGCGCCTAAGTGCATGTGGAAAATAATACCAGAGCACATATACTTGGTTAACCGATTTAAATTGAGGTGCGGCTTATTAGGCGCCCGCGGTTAGTTACGCGATCATATAAGGTAGACCTCTATACAGCGACAGACATGTGCCAACTTAGTGGCACCACATACACAATAATGCCTTATTTCTAAAAAATTATATGAAAATAAATAAATTATGAATATTATATGTATATATATATATATATTATCATAATATATTATATATAGACATTTTTAACATATAACATATTACAACATTTATATTTATATATGATTTTTAAAATATATACATTACAAAAACATACAATTATATAAAATATATATATTTATATTATAATAATTAATACTGTACATAACTGTATATAATTACGAGTTAATCACAAGCATTTGCTTCGTCATTAAACCTCCCTGCCCCGCGCTCTCACGCGCTCTCCACCCCACCCGCACACCAGAAGATGCAACACTTTTGCTGCAAGATAGAGAGAGAGAGAGACAGAAAGATAGAGAGAGAGAGAGAGAGCAAGAGAGGGGGAGAGCATGAGGGAGAGGGGAGAACATGAGAGAGAGAGAGGAACAGAGAGGCGTAGGGAGAGGGAGAAAGAAGGGGGAGCAATGCCTGCAAGTCATTCACGCTTCTCATAAATTGCTTCTCATAAAACCCCTTGCTGCAGTAATAAAAACAATAAACAATACGTTTTCACCATAATATTACTTACCTTTAGGTATTTTATCAAAAAAATGTGTATTTGTAACATTTGCTACTGTTTCATTGATCCACAGGGGGCGCTACAAGTCACACTACCGGAGGCAGGCGCGCTCACGCAGGCGTTGCTCGGCTTCCTACGGGAAATGCACTCTGCAGGGAAAAGCAGCAACTTAAGTCCCAGCACCCTCTTTGGGCAGGTCTGTAAAAAGTAAGTGAAAACGGCCATTTTAATTTTTTATTATTTATTATTGTTAAATTTTTTTTTTTTATATTATTGCTTACTTTACTTCAGTCGGACGTGTTTTCCTGTAGCAAAATCGCATGTATGTGTGCGTACATGTGTGTATATTATACAATCATTGCGAGGGAAACACAAGTATTGTTTAAAATCATTGTTGTCCAAGGATAGAAAATCAAGTCTCATGTTCAGTGGACAACATTGATTTTCCTTACTGGCAATATTGGTTTTTATTTCATCCTGAGCGACACACTGCACAAATTACAGTGTTGTATTTTTCACAGCAATATAACATATGCACACACGCACGCACGCATATTTACATGTAATTTTTAGGGAACTAGAATACTAAGATTAATAATAATAATAAGAAGAAGAAGATACCCGCATATCACATGCAGCTCCGCTTCTGTCTGTCTCCGTTCCTACGTCGCTCTCTCTATCCCTCCCTCTCACTCTCTCTATCCACGCAGGGCGCCGCGATTCAAGGGCTTCCAGCAGCAGGACAGCCACGAGCTGCTGCGCCACCTGCTGGTCGTCTCTGTCTGTGCCCGTACAGGTCTACGTCGCTCTCTCTATTCCTGTCGCTCTCTCACTCTTTCTCTCTCTCTCCCTCTCGCTCTATCTCTCTCTCCCTCCTTGCTCTCTCTCTCTCTCCCTCCTCGCTCGCTCTCTCTCTCCCTCCTCGCTCTCTCTCTATCTCTTTCTCCCTCCTCGCTCTTTCTATCTCTATCTCTCGCTCGCTCTCTCCCTCCTCGCTCTCTCTCTATCTCTCTGTCTCTCAGACGCTCTCTCTCTATCCACGCAGGGCGCCGCGATTCAAGGGCTTCCAGCAGCAGGACAGCCACGAGCTGCTGCGCCACCTACTGGACGGGATGCGCAGTGAGGAGCTGAGGCGCGTGCAGGCGGGCCTGCTGCGCGCGTTCAACCTGCCGGAGAGCGTCAACCCGCGCAAGGTCGACGACGACACCAAGCGCAAGCTCAAGGGTAAGCGTCAAGGTCGCGAGGTCGGTTTGGGCATCGAGGTCAATGGTGAGGGTCAAGGTCGTGAGATCAGGGGTGGAGTCAAGCTCAAGGGTGAGGGTCAAGGATGTGAGGTTTGGTGGGGTGTCAAGGTCGCGAGATCAGGGGGGAGTCAAGCTCAAGGGTGAGGGTAGAGTAGGAGAAAAGTTAGTAGTAAATGGAGGAGTTGAGGTGCTGCGCGCGTTCAACCTGCCGGAATGCGTCAACCCGCGCAAGGTCGACGACGACACCAAGCGCAAGCTCAAGGGTAAGCGTCAAGGTCGGTGCGAAGTCAAGGTTATAAGGGTCGAGGTTGCGAGGTCGGTGAGGCGTCGAGGTCGGTGGGAAGTCAAGGTCATAAGGGTCGAGGTTGCGAGGTCGGTGAGGCGTCGAGGTCGGTGGGAAGTCAAGGTCATAAGAGTCGAGGTCGCGAGGTCGGTGAGGCGTCGAGGTCGGTGGAAAGTCAAGGTCATAAGGGTCGAGGTTGTGAGGTCGGTGAGGCGTCGAGGTCGGGGGGTCGGTGGGAAGTCAAGGTCAT
>NW_014578440.1:35870-40465 GCF_000485595.1 Priapulus caudatus
AATCAGAGCCGTCCCCTAGCGGATCACTATCTTTCCCCTGTGCAAATTTTTTATTGTAATTGTGAGTGAAATCTGCTCGCCATGAAAAATGGCGCCTTATACCATCACCGTTCCGTGGAAAGCTGCCGGGAAAGAGTTTTATATAAGTAAGTGAGGGTAATATAAAGTAAGAGTGTTACATGCTCCAGCAGTTTTTCCCTGCGGTACATGAACCCTAACGTCGCGCTTGTTTTTTTCCGCTCGCAGGTGGCCGACCACCAGGGGGCGCCGGCGAAGAACGCCGTGGATGAGTTTGCCGCTCGCGCCGACGCCAAGAGCAAGCATCAGAAGAAGAAGGAACGCAAGGAGAAGGTGAGTGGCAGTGGCGCCTCGCCGTGGAGAAATTGGGAGCGCGCCGGCGCCACCTAGCGGGAACGGGGTGCGGCATTGCTGCGCCGACCCGAAGATGGAAACTCGGCCTATAGCTCGTTCGATTGCGTGCGTTGTCGTGGTGACGGTTGCCGCGGCAGCGAGGCGTCGACGCAGACTAGCGACAGCGACCCGTTTCTCTTGCAGCAGAAGAAGAGGCAGGGTAGGGGGCGCTGTAAGCCCCTGCCACTGGGCGGCGGCGTTGCCGGGGACGACCAGGGCGTGGTCGGCGACGACGAGGAGGAACCCGACAGCGACTCGTCCACTAGGGGGCGCGAGGAGAACGCGGCGAGCGGCAAGGCTGCAGGTGAACGGAGCCGTTCTGAGTCGGACCTCACAGGTAGAATGATGTTACACGCGATGTTATGACTCTACGTGGAATACAATGACTTTACATTAAATGCAATGACTCTACGGGGAATACAATGACTTTACATTAAATGCAATGACTTTACGGGGAATATAATGACTTCACGTGAAATACAATGGGTTTACATTAAATACAATGACTTTACGGGGAATATAATGACTTCACGTGAAATACAATGGGTTTACGTGAAATATAATGACTTCACGTGGAATACAATGACTTTACGGGGAATATACTGAGTTTATAGGGAATACGATGACTTTACAGGTAATACAATGTATTTATATAGTAGAGTAAAATGATTTTACAATGCCCTTACAAGCTTTCTACAAAAATCATCCTTACGACTTTAGTCAACAGAGTCGTGTCATGATCTTAGAAGTAATTCGTGGGACTGCGGAGGCATTACTGTTTCCAGATAACATTGAGCAATGAAAGTTGAAATGTAAGAGACAATGTTGTATGGAGGTGTATCGTTATTCTACATGTTCACGTTTTGCTCCTATAGATGGCGCTGATGTAGAGGACAATGTTGACAGTGACATCTGTAAGCAGAAGTGCAGCAATGCCGTCGCAGTAGATGCAGGTATTCCACAGTAGCACGATAGCACAGCTCCCATTATACGGTCCCTCGATGATTGTTATACGATCCCTTGATGATTGTTATATGGTCCCTTACTCTGCATGATTACATTGCAGATGCTGTGGTTAGGAATGGTTGCTTGTCGGTGACGGTTCCCGCGGCGATGGACACGCTCTGCATGGATATGAAACAGTTGAACGTCTCTCAGGTGTGTTTGTCGTCGAGCGGCGGCAGCACCGTCTGCGACGCGGAGAGCGCCACTGCCGCTGGCTGCTCTCTTGTCTCGAATCAGACGGCGGGCGACAACAACGTGAGTCCGACAACGAACGGTTGCATAGGGGGCGCCGCGTGCGCAGGTCGATGCGCCACAAGGGGGCGCTCATTGGGAGGCGACGATGCAAACGAGAGCTCGCCAAAACAAGAGGGCGTCACTGGCAGTGCCTGCTCGCCGAAACAAGCGGACGACTCCGGCGACGTGAACGGTGGCGCCGCCATTGCCGCGCCGGACTCCCGCAACTCGCCGACGGCGGCGCGGCGACAAGAGAGCATGCGTCGGTCTCGGACGACGCTCGGCGAGCGGTACCAGTCGGCGGCGCGCGAGTGCAGCCTGCTCTCTTGTTTGCATCAGTTCACGACGGCGGAGCTGCTGACGGGAAACAATCGCTTCGGCTGCGAGACGTGCAGTCACGCTCGCTCGAAGATCAACAGCGACTCGGCGACGGGTAAGCGCCATCCCCTCCTACGTTGGGCCAAAACAAAATATATGTGTGGTTACCGTTACATGCCGAAAAAAAATGCCAGGGTAGGTAGGGAATACATTTTATTTTCTTGAAATATTTTATTTACGAACCATGTCCGAAGGATGTGCGTTGTGCCTTTTGAAGCAGGAACTGGAAAATTTTAAATTGAAATTTTTTTTTTTAATTATTCAATTTTTAATTTTTAAAACTGAATAAAATGCTTAGGGTCGCTGGGAATAAATAGGGTCGGTCGGGAAACCGTAACCACACCTATATTTTGTTTTGGCCTTAGACAGCTACACAGTTACACACTACCGCAGCGACGGCTCAATTGGTAGAGTGCTCTCCTCGCATGTGGAAGGTTGTGGGTTCGACTCCCGGCCGTGTCATACCAAACACTTGACAAATGGTACACGCTGCTTCTCTGCTTAGTACTCAGCAAAAAGAGATAGAGTGTGGAAACGGTGGCAAGAAGAGAGCTTTGTATGCGGCGGCACGCGCCAGTGAAAAACTGAGAGAATCTCTTCACTAGCCCACTAGGCCAGTAGCCCAGTAGGGCACCCGAAAATTATTATATCCCACAGATACAGAGTGATAGATATATTATTGGATATATTATTAGATAATTAGGTAAGATTACCATCGATGCACTCTCACAGTCATCAACAACAACAACAACAACAACAACAACAACAACAACAACAACAACAACAACAACAATAATAATATACTAATAATAATAGTAATTATAATAAAATAACAATAATAATACATTATAATAATAGTAACAATTACAATAATATATGACACATAATATAATAATAATGCATATATAATATATCATGGACAGAAGCATAATCGAGAATTTAAACAACTGCAAATCTAGCCTAACGTGTGCTTTAGCCGCCAGGGTAGCAATCCTGCATTAATTTCTTTTCTCCCAAAATGGCTTCCTTGGCACATTTGGTATCGGTATTGGGGTGTTGCTATCCCCCGGGCGTTGAGAGACAGTACCGCAACGTGGCAGCACTAATGTTAGGATTAGGGTTAGGATCAGGGTTAGGGTTAGGGTTTTTTCATCTTGATATCTGTCCCCACACCATAGATTAATTTTTGTGGATGACACCCCTATATATAGAGATCTGATATATAGATATTTAGTGTTAGGGTTAGTGTTGGAGTTAGGGTTAGGGTTACTGTTAACTTTTGAAGTATACGTCAACTGTATCACGTGACCGTCCCTCCACGCCCGGGGGATAGCAACACCCTTAAGTTTTGAAGTATACGTCAACTGTATTACGTGACCGTCCCTCCACGCCCGGGGGATAGCAACACCCTCGGATAATATATATGCTGGTGGTTCTTTGCTAGCGCCCTCTGGAAAGCAACTTCACTAACGTAAACACGTTCGCTAGTGTATGACGAGCTAGGCTGCTAGGTCCAGCAGGTGGCGCTGTTTACGACATGCTCTGAATGTTCTCTTGTTTCAGGCGGTAAGCCGGAGCGCGTCTACACGAACGCCAGCAAGCAGTTTCTCATCTACAACCCGCCCGTCGTTCTCACGGCACATCTCAAACGCTTCCAGCAGGTAAGCGTTCTCTCGCCATTCCCCGCCCCACAAGCGGTTCATCGTCGTCGTCGTCGTCGCCACGCCATCTGGTGGCGGCAGGTCGTCTCGTGGTGGTCTACGTCGTTCGTCTCGTTTGTTTTCGATTTCGTTATCGTCATGACACCAGTTACGGACGATTAGTTAGTTATTGATCATTATTATTATTATTATCAATAATAGAATTTATTGGATATAATTATTTTTCATGTGATTTTACACGCTGATTTTACATGCTGATTTTACCCCCGCCTCCGCGTCCGAGGGGACGCGCGCCCCCTTGCTGCGGGCGAGGAAGAAGGCGCCACAGTTTGCGCGGCAGGCGAGGCCTGCTCTTCACGCTAGGGCGTGTAGTGTCGCCGGCGTGCAAGGAGCCGTGTGCTCGGACCGAACGCGTAGAGACGAGTAAAGACACGGACATTCTGACGGCGGGTGAGACGTCCCATGCAACATGTTAGAGAGAGAGAGAAGGATGGTAAGAGAGAAGAGAAAAGGAGAGAGAGAGAGAGAGAGAGAGTGTGTGGAGAAGAGAGAGTGGAGAGAGAGAGAGAGAGAGTGGAGAGAGAAGGAGAAGTGGATAGAGAGAGAGAAGAGAGAGAGAGAGCAGAGAGAGAGAGAGTAGAGAGAGAGAAGAGAGAGAGAGAGATGAGAGAGATGGGAAGCAGGGAGAAGAGACTAGAAGAGTAGAGCACCGACTTCTGACCGGTGTGACGCCCTGCAAAATGTAGATTATGTGTGAGAAACAGAGATGGTGGAGAGAGAGAAAGACAGATGAAAAGAGAGAGATGAGAGAGAGAGAGAAGTGGAGAGAGAGAGATGAGAGTGGAGAGAGAGAGAGAGGAGAGAGAGTGGAGAGAGAGAGAGAGAGAGAAGAGAAGAGAGATGGGA
>NW_014578440.1:40490-49443 GCF_000485595.1 Priapulus caudatus
GAAGGAAAGAGAGAGAAGTATGAGAGAGACGAGCATGACGAGAGAGGAAGAGAGAGAGAAGGACGGAGAGTAGAGAGATGTGACGGGGGAAGAGAAGGAGAGATTTAGGAGATAATGAATGAGGACAGGGAAGAGAGAAGACTAGAAGGGAGATAGAGCACTCCACTTCTGATCCAGTAGTGCTTTGTGACGCCCTGCAGAATTGTAGGTATGGGGAAGATGACAGAAGGGCTGAAGAGTGAGAAGACAGAGAGAGAGAGAGAGAGATGAGAAGGACAGAGAGATGAGATCGAGTGGAGGAGAGCAAATATGACGACGGGAGTGTCCGGAGGGAGAGGAGAAGAGAGTGAGATCGATGACGAGGAGAGAAGAGGAGAGTTCGGAGAGTTAAATGAGAGAGAGAGAGTGGAAGAGAGTTGAGTGAGATGATGCAGATGGAGAGAGAGAAAGAAGAAAGAGCGAGTATTGAGAGATGACGTAGAGAGAGAGAGAGGGACTGCATGAGTCTGAGAGGAAGAAGAGAGAGAGAGAGAGAGAGAGTGGAAAGAGAGGAGAGGAGACGATTGAGAGTGGAGGAGAGTGATCTTGAGATCTTATGTTGAGGAGAGAAGAGGAGAGTAAGTAGAGAGAGGGAGATGAGAGAGAGATGGGACAGGAGGAGAGACTAGAGAGAGTAGTACACCATCTGGACCGTGTGTACGCCTGCCAAATGTAGATGATGTCAGAGAGACCGAGAGATTTGACGAGAGAGAGAGAGAGACACAGATGTAGAGAGAGGAGATGAGAAGGAGAGAGGAGCGAGAGAAGAAGAAGGAGAGGAGAGAGAAGGAGAAGAGAGAGAGAGAGAGAGGAGAAGAAGAGAAGTGTTCTGAGAGAGAGATGAGATGAGAAGAGGTTGAATAGAGAGTAGAGAGAGAGAGAGAACGATGAGAGCGAGCAATAAGATTGACCGAGAGTAAGAGGAGAGTAGAGAGAAGAAAGACGAAGAGAGATTGAGAGAGATATAGAGAGAACACAGGAAGACTAGGAGGAAGAATTAAATTTAACGTGTCACACACCGATGGCTCCAACCTCTCCACGACCACTCGCCACGCATTCCAACCAAACCGCCATGACAACCAAAGCAACGAGCAAACACAGCCAGTTGTTTTTTTACCCACCTGACAGGTGGCGCTGCAGTAGGGTGCTATGTCCAACTGCAGGGGAAACTCAACATGTCTGCTGACCTTACGCAAGGAATACCCGACCTACACGAGCGAAAGAAAGAATGCCTCCAGTCAGAACAACATTTATAAATATGTAACCATAAAATTACGACAAATAAATGTAAATACAACATAGGAAAACAAAGACAAAGTGAGTCAGGGCACCATTTATAAACATGTAACAATAAAACAATCACAAATAAATGTAAATACAACATGGGAACACAAGGACGAATAGTGAGTCAGGACACCATTTATAAATATGTAACAATAAAACATACAAATAAATGTTTAATAACACATGGAACATCTAAGGCAGATATGACGTGTAGACAAATCGTAAACAACAACCACACTACTACCTTTGTTTGCGCGGTCAAATAACGCCGCGGTGGCGCCCCCCGGCGGCGAGGAGGGACGCTGGTACCACGTGAGCGACACGCACGTGCGCGAAGTGTGCGAGGGGACGGTGCTGAAGTCGCAGGCCTACCTGCTGTTCTACGAACGCGTGCTGTGACGACGACGACGACGACGACGACGACGACGGCGACGACGGTCCCAGAGATGGCGCCGGCGGTCGCGGCGTAGCGTCGCTAGGTGGCGGCGCGTCGAGCGCGACGGTGCGTCGGTTTGGCTCGTTTTCTTCGATAGGTGGCGCCGGCGGCCGCTGCGAGACGAGCGGTGGAGTGTGCCGCTAGGGGGCGCTGCAACTGTGCGTCGGCTTGCGGCGTCGCGACGCGGGGTTTTCCTCGGCGCAGTTGCGGTCAGCGAGCGAGTTCGCCATGTCGAGAGACGAGATGGAAGGATGGAAGGACTACGCGGCAGTGAAGAGACGGATGGTCTCCTAATCGCCATGTGTTTGCTTCGGCGAAAGTCTCCAAGTGCGGTTGTCGTAGTCGATTTCATCGTGTGAGATCGTTTAAATTCGATTTTAAATTTAAGTTAATTATTGCAGCAACAGATTTGAAGGGCGCTTAAGCCGTTTAAGAGTGTACGATTGTTTCTTGCAGATTGTCTAAATAAGAATTTAAATATAAAAAAGTCTATGAGAAACAAATACATTACTTGTCGTTTTTTTGCTTTTATGTATTATAAGCAACAGATCAGTATCATATAAATCTACTCTAGATAACCCTTATTTCCTTACATGCTAGGGCGCTCTCCTAATTATAAACACAGGTCTACTGATAAAAATTGTATTAGGGAAATCTATGGGGAGCTACCACTTAATCATTTTAAATGCATATTCATCACAAAATATAACTCGTCTGGTGAAATATTGCGCATGCGCTAACACACTCACGTAGGCAGATTGTGTACTGGCTGGTATACGCAGCGGGTACCTTACATGCAAGGTCTTCCTCCTATTTCTTAAATGATGTCTACTGATGGAATGTTATCATATAAATCTATGCTAGGATAACTCCTCTTCATTTTATATACATAATCTTTGCAAAATACGATTTCTCTCGGGAGATATTGCGCATGCGCGCGCACCGTGTTAGGCGTGCAGTGCCGTCTGAGGCAAACTTTATAATATAGCTTGCTGAGGGAGAGAGGGGATGGGAGACTGAGGAAAGGCTGCAGGGAAGATAGCTGGGGGCGGTAGAAGAAGATGGAGGCTAAGCGAGGGACGGGAGGCAAAATAAAGGACGCGAAGGCATAAAGTAGGTGTTTTGTACCCTACATGCTAGGGCGCTCTCCAAATTATAAACACAGGTCTACTGATAAAAGTTTATTAGGGAAATCTATGCTGAGATACGCCCTAACCATTTTAAATGCATATTTATCACAAAACATAACTCCTCTGGTGAGATATTGCGTATGCGCTAACACACTAACATAGCCAGATTGTGTACTGGCTGGTACACGCAACGGGGACCTTACATGCAAGGTCTTCCTCTTATTTCTTAAATGATGTCTACTAATGGAATGTTCTCATATAAACCTATGCTATGATAACTCCTCTTCATTTTAAATGCATAAGCTTTGCAAAATACGATTACTCTTGGGAAATATTGCGCATGCGCGCGCACCGTGTTAGGCGTGCAGTGCCGTCTGAGGCAAACTTTATAATATAGCTTGCTGAGGGTGAGAGGGGATGGAAAACTGAGGAAATGCGGCAGGGAAGATAGCTGGCGGCGGTAAAAAAAAGATTGAAGCTGAGCAAGAGACAGGGGAGGCAAGAGGAAAGACGCGAGGGCATAAAGTAGGCGTTTTGTATCCTACATGCTAGGGCGCTCTCCTAATTATAAACACAGGTCAACTGATAAAAGTTTATGAGGGAAATGTCTACTAATATACCCCCTAACCATTTTAAATGCATATTCATTACAAAATATAGCTCCTCTGGTGAGATATTGCTCATGCGCTAACACACTAACGTAGCCAGATCGTGTACTGGTTGGTATATGCAGCGGGGACCTTACATACAAGGTCTTCCTCCTATTTCTTAAATGATGTCTACTGATGGAATGTTATGATATAAATCTATGCTATGATAACTCCTCGTCATTTTAAATGCATAATCTTTGCAAAATACGATTTCTCCAGGGCAGATATTGCCCATGCGCGCGCACCGTGTTAGGCGTGCAGTGCCGTCTGAGACAAACTTCATAATTTAGCTTGCTAAGGGATAGAGGGAATGGGAGACTGAGGAAATGCGGCAGGGAAGATAGCTGGGGGCGGACGAAGAAGATGGAGGCTGAGCGAGGGACAGGGTCGGCAAGGGGAACGACGCGAAGGCATAAAGTAGGTGTTTTGTATCCTACATGCTAGGGCGCTCTCCAAATTCTAAACACAGGTCTACTGATGAAAGTTTATCAGGGAAATCTATGCTGAGATACGCCCTAACCATTTTAAATGCATATTTATCACAAAACAGAACTCCTCTGGTGAGATATTGCGCATGCGCTACACACTAACGTAGCCAGATTGTGTACTGGCTGGTATACGCAGCGGGGACCTTACATGCAAGGTCTTCCTCATATTTCTTAAATGATGTCTACTGATGGAATGTAATCATATAAATCTATGCTAGGATAACTCCTCTTCATTTTAAATGCATAATCTTTGCAAAATACGATTACTCTCGAGAGATATTACGCATGCGCGCGCACCGTGTTAGGCGTGCAGTGCCGTCTGAGGCAAACTTTATAATATAGCTTGCTGAGGACGAGAGGGGATGGGAGACTGAGGAAAGGCTGCAGGGAAGATAGCTAGGGGCGGTAGAAGAAGATGGAGGCTGAGCGAGAGACAGGGGAGGCAAAAGGAAAGACGCGAAGGCATAAAGTAGGTGTTTTGTACCCTACATGCTAGAGCGCTCTTCTAATTATAAAAACAGGTCTACTGAAAAAAGTTTATTAGCAAAGTCTATGCTGAGATACCCCCTAACCATATTAAATGCAGTCATCACAAAATATAGCTCCTCTGGTGAGATATTGCGCATGCGCTAACACACTAACGTAGCCAGATTGTGTACTGGTTGGTATACGCAGCGGGGACCTTACATACAAGGTCTTCCTCCTATTTCTTAAATGATGTCTACTGATGGAATGTTATCATAGAAATCCATGATAGGATAACTCTTCTTCATTTTAAATGCATAATCTTTGCAAAATACGATTTCTCTCAGGAGGTATTGCGCATGCGCTAGCATCGTGTTAGGCGTGCAGTGCCGTCTGAGGCAAACTTTATAATATAGCTTGCTGAGGGTGAGAGGAAATGGAAGACTGAGTAAATGCGGCAGGAAAGATAGCTGGCGGCGGTAAAAAAAGATGGAGGCTGAGCGAGAGACAGGGGAGGCAAGAGGAAGGACGCGAGGGCATAAAGTAGGCGTTTTGTACCCGACATGCTAGGGCGCTCTCCTAATTATAAACACAGGTCAACTGATAAAGGTTTATGAGGGAAATCTATGCTGAGATACCCCCTAACCATTTTAAATGCATATTCATTACAAAATATAACTCCTCTGGTGAGATATTGCGCATGCGCTACACACTAACGTAGCCAGATTGTGTACTGCTGGTATACGCAGCATGGACCTTACATGCAAGGTCTTCCTCCTATTTCTTAAATAATGTCTACATATGGAATGTTATCATACAAATCTATGCTAGAATAACTCCTCTTTATTTTAAATGCATAATCTTTGCAAAATACGATTTTTCTCGGGAGATATTGCGCATGCGCGCGCACCGTGTTAGGCGTGCCCTGCCGTCTCAGGCAAACTTTATAATATAGCTTAATTGCTGAGGGAGAGAGGGGATGGGAGACTGAGGAAATGCGGCTGGGAAGATAGCTGGAGGCGGTAGAAGAAGATGGAGGTTGAGCGAGGGACAGGGGAGGCAAGGGGAAGGACCTGAGGGCATAAAGTAGGCGTTTTGTACACTACATGCTAGGGCGCTCTCCTAATTATAAACACAGGTCTACTGATAAAAGTTTATTAGTAAAATCTATGCTGAGATACCCTCTAACCATATTAAATGCATAGTCATCACAAAATATAACTCCTCTGGTGAGATATTGCGCATGCGCTAATACACTAACGTGGCCAGATTGTGTACTGGCTGGTATATACGCAGCGGGGACCTTACATGCAAGGTCTTCCTCCTATTTCTTAAATGATGTCTACAGATGGAATGTTATCATATAAATCTATGCTAGAATAACTCCTCTTTATTTTAAATGCATAATTTTTTGCAAAATACGATTACTCTCGGGAGATATTGCGCATGCGCGCGCACCGTGTTAGGCGTGCAGTGCCGTCTGAGGCGAACTTCATAATATAGCTTGCTGAGGGAGAGAGGGGATGGGAGACTGAGGAAATGCGGAGTGTTTAGGCCGGAGGAAGGCCTGCGTCACCTAATGTATAGATGCCCCAACTTGGGTGACTCGCGATTCTATTACCTAGAGATGTTCGATTTGTTCTGATATGTTGATCAAAATAGTAGCAACAAACCGATCGCCGGTGGTTATAAACTTGCGCGACTAGCGGTTCTAGTAGCTAGACACAACTGGCTATTTATTCGATTATATAAACAGACATAGAGCAAAACTTATGTATTGGGTTAAAGGGAGAATTGCACTATCAGGAGCTTTTAAAGTTAGGTATAAATATGTTCGATTTGTTCTGCTATGTTGATCAAAATATAGGATCAGCTATGTGTGATCGATGTATGTTTACATCTGCCATGGGTCATTGCGTAACCGTTTTACAACCGATGCTCCCGCTGCGCCACCTGCTGACAAAGCTAGCGGCTAACCCCATAGCTATTCCACGACAGCCTTGTGTCCGCAGGGAACGAGCTAACACCACTGATCTCTATAATATAATCTGGATAGCGCTTATCCTATCCGCGTTTAACATCAAAGTGACGCCACAGCGCCATCTTCCAACCACTCCCAAAAGTGCCAAACAACAAAACGAGCTAACACGCAATCTAATAGCAAGCCCGGCAGTAGGTGTCGCCTCGGTGTTACTGTGCGGAGTTCACTGCCTTGAGTCGCCATCTTGCTTTGGAGTCGTTTGGATTCCAGGAAGCGTTAAAAACTGCGTGCTTATCTCCGGCGTGGGCAAGCCAGGCGTTTACACGATTCCCACAGAAAAAAAATACTATCACGCACAAATACAGTCGGGTGTAAACCTTATCCGACGTGTATACATTTGCAATTAACATTCAACCTGATAATTGTGCACGATGATACATATTGTCACGTGGCACGTTTGTCATGTATCTCGTCAATGTGATTCCTAATAGTTTACCACCATCTGTTGGATTGCTGTGTTTTTTGTTTGTTTGTTTGTTTGTTTGTTTGTTTGTTTGTTTGTTTGTTTGTTTGTTTGTGTTTGTTTGTGTGTGTGTGAGAGAGTTTGTGTTATATCAATTAACATATCTGCCGGACCCCGGGTTGTGACGATGTAACTGATAATGAGATAATAATACTATAAACATAGTTATGTTAGAGTATGTTCATCGGATTTTATGATGAGATAATCGGATAGTGAGATTGATGAATCTATTCCAGGATAAATCTATGTGATTTGGTGGATCAATTGCAATTATAACGTATTAATATGAAATGAACGTACAATTTTAATATAATTATTACTTTTTAAAATTTGAATAATAACATTTCATGAATATTATTACTGTTAATATATCGCAAAATGCGTAGTTGTGTACGTGAAATGCACGTGTGTGTATTGATAGTGTCTACATGTGTAACTACGTAAGTTTGGTAGAGGCCTGCAGACATTGGCATCGCGCTGTATTCCAGGTGTGAGGGGAGCTGGATGCAATCACAGAATACGGTGTCGCATTCCTACATATACTGTAATTCAGTATATTTAGTATATGTGTGTGAGGTAAGTTTATTCCTAGTGTTTATTGTATGTCTTTCGGACTTTTTAATGACGTTTGTTTACTATTTCAGTGTTTGCGCATGGGTTATTTTTTCAACTGTTTACATCTTAAGCTAGGACTTTCTAATTTTGTTTCCTACGTCTCTGTGTCGTGTGGGATATTTTACATAATATGGATTTGCAAATAGTCGCATAATTGCTGTCATTACTATGTTAAAACGATACATAGTGGTGACATATATTAATTGTCATTTGATGTCATGTTATAATAACGCGTGATTAAGTTTTTAATTTCGTCTTTGCATAACAGTTTGATATTTTATTTTTAGATCAATTATTGCATACTATGAGGCGTTGAATTATAATTTGTGTGAAAATTTATGTTTCTCATTATATTTACTGCTAATCGCTAAGTTGTCTTACTACTGCTTCATGTTTCAAAAAGACCATTTTCACACCTTGTGATACGTTACATATTATTATTCATGGACTCGTCGTTGTTTGTAACTTGAACTTGGAGTTCCATCGTGGAGCTGGGCTGATTATCACGTGACGCGTATAACACAAGCAAACAACTCTTGTTGCTTAGGAACTACTTGATCGATGCTTACAGATAACGTGGCAGTCTGTTAATCTAAATTAGCAATGAGCATGACGAATTTGTCCTAAAATAAAAAATCATACGATTAAATAGCCGTTCGGTATAAATATATTTGTACTTTTGTGATTAGCTCTCGGTCTGTAACGTGCAGAATAAATCGCCAAAAGCGCAACTTTTTCAGTGTGGCAGCACAATTGCGGGGTGGCATCTCAGCGGTCAAATATTATTTCGAAGCACATAGTTTTTTTTATGACAAACGTGAATGTGTGCTCATAAAAACTTATCGGTATATATTATTATTTATGCACTTTCTATCATAATATCAGGAGTGCATAATAATCGATTATATCTCACTCCTATTATTATTCATTCCTGATAATATACTCTGAAATTCTAGGTTATTGTATCTCCTGTAGCTACAGTTTTATCACTATTAATGCATGAAAATAAACCAATAGAAGTCAGAGTGAAAAACGAATAACTGTAAGTAGATTTAAATATATTGATTTATTTATTCCACAGAATTATAGTAGCAAATTACATCACGAAATTTACGTATAACACACGATCTCTGCCTGCTTTCTAACATTTTGCGTTGTCGTTGTCGTTGTCGTTGTCGTTGTCGTTGTCGTTGTCGTTCCCGCCTGCAGTTGTTGCCCTGATTGCTTGATATAGACCAGCTTATGTCGCATTGATTTTTCCATGCTTCATGTATGACGAAAATCGCACTAATACGCGCGCCTGCGTGCGTGGGTGAGGACGTGCGTCGTGTGCGTGCGTGCG
>NW_014578440.1:50491-57433 GCF_000485595.1 Priapulus caudatus
GTGAAAAACTATTAGGAATCACATTGACGAGATACATGACAATCGTGTCACGTGACAATATGTATCATCGTGCACAATTATCAGGTTGAATATTATTTGCAAATGTATACACGTCGGATAAAGTTTACACCCGACTGTATTTATGGGTGATAGTATTTTCCTCCTGTGGGAATCGTGTAGACCCCACCGGTCGTTTTGCCCATACCGGTGATAAGCACGCAGTTTTTAACGCTTCGTGGAATCCAAACGACTCCAAAGCATGATGGCGACTCAAGGCAGTGAACTGCGCACAGTAACACCGAGGCGACACCTACTGCCGGGCTCGCTGTTACATTGCGTGTTAGCTCGTCCCCTGCGGCCACACGGCTGTCGTGGAATAGCAATTCGCTGAAGTCGTCATCTATTGAGTAATAAACAATAATAACATTTCAAGAGTATATTATAAATATATACATAGAGTCCTTTAACGAATGTCACGTACGTGATGTGACACTAGAAATTGAACTTAAAGGGAGTATGTATGCTTTTCAAGATTAGTATATTTGTGAAAAAAATTTAAGGAACCGATAATATTAATAACAATAATAGCAATAGCTATAATAAATACAATAATTAATAGCGATAATAACAATAACAGTAACAAAAACAATAACAATAAAAATAACAATAGCAATAACAATAACAATCACCATACCAGTTACCATAAAAATAACGATTACAATAACGATGACTATAACAAGAACGCTAACACTAAAGATAACGATTTCTTCTATCTCACGGGAATGCACTTTGTTGTCTGCACATCAGCACTAGAGGGCGACACTATTCATGGGTGTGGTGCACACGTCGTTGTCATGGCTACAAACACGACCTTATAACTTAAATTATGACCTAACACGACCTTATGAGCTAAACCTTACGACCTTATGAACCAAAAATGCAAACCGCCCTAGCCGTTTTTTCATAGTATTGCGTCATATAATAACTACGAGTCGAAATTTAAACAGACATTATCACAAGCACATCTAACTTTGAATTCGCGTGTGTGTGTGCGTGCGTGTGTGTGTGTGAGAGAGATAGTGTGTGCTGGTGTATATGTGTGTGTGTGTGTGTGTGTGTGTGTGTGTGTGTGTGTGTGTGTGTGTGTGTGTGTGTGTGTTTGCTCGTGTGAATGTAAATATAAGCTTAGAAAGAGTTATTATAGCATGCCAACTATTGATTATCACGAATATTCTCAATTTGCACAGAGTTAACTTACCAATGCCATATCCGATACGATAATTGTGTCACATATCACGCAAGGGAAAGACGGAAAATAGTCAGTAAAAGTAAACATTATAAAGTAAGAATGACATACAATAAACGCTAGAAATAATCTGAATTTACTCATATTATATATACTGAATTACAGTACGAATGCGTCACAGTATTTTTAGTTTTATTTAGTTTTTTTTTTCAATGTGATTTTATCCAGCTCCACTCACACCAGGAATACATGGCGATGACACTATCTGCCGGCCTCTATCAAATGCACGTAGTTACACGCGTAAAAACCTTTAATACGGACACGTGCATTTCCCTTACCTGACATCGATTTTGCAATATTTTATTAGTAATATTAATTATTAATTATTATTTATCAAAATGTAAAAAGTATTAACTATGGAATAAAATTTGCAAGTTGGTTTTATAATTATACCTTCTAATTGCAATTAATCGATCAAATCACTTTGAATAATTTCTTACCATGAAATCCGATTAACACACTCCAAACTATAATCATATTCTAACATTACAATGTCTATATTATTATATTCAACTACATCGTGACATCCCGGGTTCCAGCAAATATGTTGATAACTATCACAAGCTCACATACACACAAACACGCACACAAACACAGCAATCCAACAGATGGTGGTAAACTATTAGGAATCACATTGACGAGATACATGACATAGGTGTCACGTGACATTATGTATGATCGCACACAATTATCATGGCAAAATGTTACAAATGTATACACGTCGGATAAAGTTTACACCAGACTCTATTCATGCCTGATACTGTGATAGTATTTTCCTCCTGTGGGAATCGTGTAAACGCCCGTGTTGCCCTCACCGGAGATAAGCACGCAGTTTTTAACCCTTCCTGGAATCCAGACGACTCCAAAGCAATATGGCGACTCAAGGCAGTGAAATCCGCACAGTATCACCGAGGCGACACCTACCGGGCTTGTTATTACATTGCGTGTTAGCTCGTTCCCTGCGGACACAAGGCTGTCGTGGAATAGCAATTCGCTGAAGTTGTCATCTGTTGCAAGAACAGAATTTTACTGGTATACGTCATCTAATGAATTTTACGTGAGTCCTCATTAGCTAGAACATTGTATGCCTGTAATGTGGGGATGGCATTTCCCCCAGTCTGTCATAAGTAAATAGGTAAAACTTTTAAATGAGTATAATATATTTAATTAAGAATATAAAATGTATAGCCGTGAGTAGCATAACGCGATCTGTCTCATGCTGTACTGTAATAATTCCATTTAAATAAGAACTTCTATTTAATAATTCTAGTTTAAACTCTCACGATTTCCTCGGCGCAAAAAAACACGCGTCTGAACAGGGAACTAACGTCGACCTGTTTTTACTTACATTTGTAAATCCTGTACACCGACTTCGGGATGCTACCTCCGCACATCAGGCTCTGATCACCATCGCATACAGAGTTACAGTCGCTCTCTGGTAGCTGTCCAAACGTTCCGTATGCCATGCCGCATTTACAATTCTTTCCGTGAGAAAGACCCATGAATATGTAGCCACGGTCGATGCAAGAGGCTGAGCGAGGGACAGGGGAGGCAAAGGCAAGGACGCGAGGGCTTAAAGTAGGTGTTTTGTACTCTACATGCTAGGGCGCTCTCTTAATTATGAACACAGGTCTACTGATAAAAGTTTATTAGGGAAATCTATGCTGAGATACCCTCTAACCATATTAAATGCATAGTCATCGCAAAATATAACTCCTCTGGTGAGATATTGCGCAGGCGCTCACACACTAACGTAGCCAGATTGTGTACTGCTGGTATACGCAGCCGGGAGCTTACATGCAAGGTCTTCCTCCTATTTCTTAAATGATGTCTACAGATAGAAAGTTATCATATAAACCTATGCTAGGATAACTCCTCTTCATTTTATATGCATAATCTTTGCAAAATACGATTTCTCTCTGGATTTATTGCGCATGCGTGCGCACCGTGTTAGGCGTGCAGTGCCGTCTGAGGCAAACTTCATAATATAGGTTGCTGAAGGAGAGAGGAGATGGGAGACTGAGGAAATGCGGCAGGAAAGATAGCTTGGGGCGGACGTAGAAGATGGAGGCTGAGCGAGGGACAGGGGAGGCAAGGGAAACGACGCGAGGGCATAAAGTAGGTGTTTTGTACCCTACATGCTAGGGCGCTCTCTTAATTAAAAACGCAGGTCTACTGATAAAAGTTTATTAGGGAAATCTATGCTGTGATACCCCCTAACCATATTAAATGCATATTTATTACAAAATATAGTTCCTCTGGTGAGATATTGCGCATGCGCTAACACACCAATTCGTAGCCAGATTGTGTACTGGTTAGTATACGCAGCGGGGACCTTACATACAAGGTCTTCCTCCTATTTCTTAAATGATGTCTACAGATGTAATGTTATCATATAAATCTATGCTAGGATAACTCCTCTTCATTTTAAATGCATAATCTTTGCAAAATACGATTTCTCTCGGGAGATACTGCGCATGCGCGCGCACCATGTTAGACGTGCAGTGCCGTCTGAGACAAACTTAATAATATAGCTTGCTGAGGGAGAGAGAGGATGGGAGACTGAGGAAATGCGGCAGGAAAGATAGCTAAGGGCGGTAGAAGAAGATGGAGGCTGAGCGAGGGACAGGAGAGGCAAGGGGAAGGTCCTAGGGCGCTCTCCTAATTATAAACACAGGTCTACTGATGAAAGTTTATTAGGAAAATCTATGCTGAGATACCCCCTAACCATATTAAATGCATAGTAATCACAAAATATAACTCCTCTGGTGAGATATTGCGCATGCGCTAATACACTAACGTAGCCAGATTGTGTACTGGCTGGTATACGCAGCGGGGACCTTACATGCAAGGTCTTCCTCCTATTTCTTAAATCATGTCTACAGATGGAATGTTATCAGTAGTAAGATAATACTCCTGATGTTATCATATAAATCTATGCTAGGATAACTCCTCTTCATTTTAAATGCATAATCTTTGCAAAATACGATTACTCTCGGGAGATATTGCGCATGCGCGCACCGTCTTAGGCGTGCAGTGCCGTCTGAGGCGAACTTCATAATATAGCTTGCTGAGGGAGAGAGGGGATGGGAGACTGAGGAAATGCGGAGTGTTTCGGCCGGAGGAAGGCCTGCGTCACCTAATGTATACATGCTCCAACTTGGGTGACTCGCGGTTCTAGTACCTAGAGATGTTTGATTTGTTCTGATATGTTGATCAAAATAGTCGCAACAAACCGATCGCCGGTGGTTATAAACTTGCGCGACTAGCGGTTCTAGTACCTAGACACATCTGGCTATTTATTCGATTATAGGCCTACCAACAGACATAGAGCAAAACTTATATATTGGGTTAAAGGAAGAATTGTACTATCAGGAGCTCTTAAAGTTAGGTGTAATTATGTTCGATTTGTTCTGCTATGTTGATCAAAATATAGGATCGGCTATGTGTGATCCCTGTATGTTTACATCTGCCATGGGTCATTGCGCAACCGTTGTACAACCGATGCTCCCACTGCGCCACCTGCTGACGAAGCTAGCGGCTAACCCCATAGCTATTCCACGACAGCCTTGTGTCCGCAGGGAACGAGCTAACACCATCTGCGACTCTATAATATAATACTGGATAACGTTAGCCTATCCGCGCTTAACATAAAGTGACGGCCCACAGCGCCATCATTCCAACGCACTCCAAAGTGCTCAAAACGGACAAAAGCGAGCTAAACATGCAATCTAAAATAGGGCAAGCCCGGCAGTAGGTGTCGCTCGGTTTTGAACTGTGCGCATAGTTCACTGCTTGATCGCCATCTGCTTTGGAGTCGTTTGGATTCCAGAAGCGTTAAACACACTGCGCACGTCTTATCTCCGAGGTGTGGGCAAGCCAGGCGTTACGTCACGATTCCCCACAAGAAGAAAATACTATCACGCATAAATACAGTCGGGTGTAAACCTTATCCGACGTGTATCACATTTCAATTAACATTCAACCCTTGATAATTGTGCACGATGATACATATTGTCACGTGCACGATTGTCATGTATCTCGTCAATGTGATTCCTAATAGTTTAACCACATCTGTTGGATTGGCTGTGTTTTTTGTTTGTTTGTTTGTTGTTTGCTTGTTTAGTTTGGTGTTTGTTTGTGCGTGTGTGAGTAGAAAGTTTTGTGTATACTCAATTAACGATATCTGGCCGGACCCCGGGTTGTGACGATGTTAACTGATAATGAGATAATAATACTATATAAACATAGTTATGTTAGAGTATGTTCATCCGATTTTATGATGAAGCCTAAATCCGGATCGTGACGAATGATGATCTATCTCGCAGGATAAATGCATGTGATTTGATGGATCAATTGCAATTATAACGTATTAATAATGAAATCGAACGTACAATTTTCCTATATAATTATTACCTCTTTTAAACATTTGAATAATAACATTTCATTAATATTATCTACTAGTTAAAATATCGCAAAAATGCGTAGCTTGTCGTTACGTGAATATGCACCGTCGGTGTAGGCATTGATGGCTGTCTGACACTGTGTAACGCTACGTAGGTCTCTGGCTAGAACGACCTGCAGACATTGTTCAGTCGCCGGCCTGCTATTCCCATAACTTCGAGTGTGAGGGGGAGCTGGATGCACATCAGCAGAATACGGTGTCGCATTCGCTACATTATACTGGTAATTGAGTATATTTAGTATAGTGTGTGTGAATTAAGTTTATTCCTAGTGTTTATTCCGAATGTCTTTGACTTTATAATGACGTTTTTTACTATTTCAGTGTTTGCGCTAGGTTTATTGTTTTCAAGCACGTTTACATCTAAGCTAGGACTCTCTCATGTTTGTTTTCGCTACGTCTCTGTGTCGTGTGATATTTTTTACATGATATGGATTTGCAAATAGTCGCATAATTGCTGTCATTACTATGTTAAAACGATACATAGCAGATGACATGTAATTAATTGTCCTTTAATGTCATGTTAATAATAAGCGTGATTAAGTTTTTAATTACGTCTTCGTCAGGCATAACCAGTTTGATATTTTACTTTTTTAGAATTCATCAGATTATTGGCATACTATAAGCGAGCCCGTTGAATATACCATTTGTGTGGAAATTTATGTTTCTCAATTATATTTACTGTATAATCGCCAAGTTGTCTTACTACTGCTTCATGTTCAAAGACTATTTCACACCTTTGATATACGTTACATATATCATTATTCATGTAATTCGTCTGTTTGTGACTTGAACGCCGGAGTTCTATCGTGGAGCGAGCTATTCTCACGTGACTGATTATAAACACGGCCAGCATACACTCTTGCTTGCTTAGAGAACTGACTTGATCGATGCTTACAGATAACGTCGGCGTCTGTTAATCTAATTAGCTGGCTTCATGACCAAATTTGTACCTAAAAATAAAAAATACAGTTTAAATAGCCGTTCGGTATAATATATTTGTACTTTTGTGATTAAGCTCTCGGTCTGTAACGCGGGTGGCAGAAAAAATGCGGAAAAAGCGCAACTTTTTCAGTGTTTGGCAGCACAATCGCGGGGTGGCATCTCATGCGGTCAAATATTATTTCGAAGCGCATAGTTTTTTTTTTTATGACAAACGTGATGCGTGCTCATA